>NC_087388.1:2809771-3109771 GCF_963675165.1 Halichondria panicea
AACAGAGCCAGTTAAAGGAACAGTAACTTATTCCGTAACTGATAACAGGGGCATAAAATAACAACTTTCTCGAGTTCAGTTAAAGGATAGATCTACATCTTCCGTATAGCTAGCCTAACATTAGCCGATAGCACCTGCAAGTCATGGTGTTATTAAACTCTGCACTTAGTCAGCAAGAGAGCTAGTTATGAGTAAGTACTGTGCAAGATCTAGTCAGCAAGGGACATCTAGATTACTTAGACCATGAGGCTGAGGCTACAAGCATATAGATACCATCTACACTGCAAGTTATAAGTGGGGGTCGCTGGAATCGAGGCTGTGGTTTGACCTCTATTTAGGACGCGACATAAAAAAATAATTGTGACGCTGCAGTCGCTACTTTTAGAGGTCAGAAAATTGGAAAAGATCGAGGGTGTCGCATATTTGGGTCGCTTTAAATAGAATAAGTACGGTAGCTCTAGCTCTATAGCTAGCTATAGATAATTATATAATTATAATTATATGCTGCATCCGATGCCATGGTCAGATGTACGTTGGATCTGGAAGGCGTTAGGCACTGGAAAAAGATATGTGCAGGTAAGTCTGTTCAAATGCTCATATATCTCAATAGCTAGGTTCCTAAGCCATAAAAGTAGACTGGCTAGTTCTAGCATTTATTTATACGGAGGAATCAGAGACTGCCCCCGGGCCCGTTAGACTGGGAACCGTGTTGAGAGTTGTCCCGTTGGAATGTAATTAGTACAAACCACGATATAAACAGACAGTGCAGTGATATGAGGCTGCTGTTAATGCGTGGGTGGTGGCACACGAGCATTAATTGTGACGTCACGTTACATTCTTGTGGGAGCGTGAGATTCTTCATGCACTGGGACAACTCTCAATATCCAGTCCCTTTCCTTTGTGGTTTCCATACCCCCCATGTACAACCTGAATTCAGTTACCCAATAGAATCCAGTGACCCCCTCTATTATGGGTTCCAATTAATTTCCTCGTTCTTTGCAGGTTCATTTTCATCACTGTGTAGATTGCTGACTCATACAATGATACTGAAACTGCTGTTATTCTCTGTTTTCTTGTCTGTCTGGGTCAGTGCTTGTGAAGGCTTACAACGGCCATTACCTTCTGACTATGAAAACGCTATTTATGTTGATCCTGCAAGTCCAAACAGTACCAACAGTAGCCTGTGTTACACATCTGCAGAGAAACACCCTTGTGCTGATATTAACTTTGCGCTGGCTTTTCCAGGAAGACGTTACTCAACACTGTTTGTGCTGAGTTCCTCCAATATTCATTATCTTGCTGACAGTGTGTCAAACAATTTGTTTCGTGATAGTACTCACATTGCCTTTTATGGACCCGATAACAATGGCACTGCTATAGTGAACTGTATGAAAGATGCAGGTGTTGCTTTTGTAGGCTCCTCTGGGATTACAATCTATGGTGTTACTTTTCGCTATTGTGGGACATGGAGAAATAGTACAAGTGAAGACTTCAGATCTCCAATCTTTAAATTGAAATCTTTTCGGGTTAGTATATACTTTTACAATTGCCGGAATATTCAAATTGAATGCGCAAAAGTTTTGAACAGTACCAATGCATTGGGTGTTGTTATGTTCAGTACAGTTGGTGTAAACTACATTGCAAACTCAAACTTTGACTTCAATGGTATTAGCTGGAACAACTCCATTGATTCGGGTGGTGGTGGATTTGCCGTTGAGTTCAACTATTGTAAACCTGGAGATGATAAATGCGACAGTGACAATCATCAGATTGAGAATATCAGTCACTCTCTATACTCTTTTGAAAATTGCACATTTAATAACAATCGTGGCGTTGACCAGTCAAGTGGTAATGGCGGTGGATTGTTCATCCTAGCTATGAACAAAACTCACTCCTCTCTTGGGCGAGGTGGAGGGTTATCTGTTTACTTCAAAGGAGTAGCCAAAAATAACACTATTGTCATCAACAATTGTGAATTTAGGCACAATCATGCGAATTGGGGTGGCGGTCTTCTGGTCGAGTTTAATGACGTCACAGTACAAAACAAAGTGAACGTACACCAAACTTATTTTTTCAAAAATCACTGTTATTTTAAGATAGCTGGAAAAGGAGCTTCAGGAGGTGGTGTTCGTGTTGAATCCTCAGTGTTCTACGCTTCCCAATTTTACCCAACTTTTTCTAGAAATTCAATTTCCTTTCAAGATTGCTCTTTTAATAAAAACAGAGCTCTTACTGGTGGGGCAATATCTCTCTCGTATCATCGTCAGCAGTTTTCTCTTTCTGAACAGCTCTTTCACGTGAATTTATTGAACTGTTCTTTTACATTCAACTCAGCTCGTCTTGGTTCAGCTGTAAGCGTTGAGCATGAACACTTCTATAGCAAAGGACAAATAGGAGAAGCATTCTTCAAGGATTGTGAATTTTATAACAATACCATTGTATATGAAAATCAAACTGATTCATACAGTGTAGGAATTGGAGCAGTTTACATTTCTGAAGTGACAGTGTCATATCAAGGAAACGTAAATTTTGAAGGGAATAATGGAACAGCTTTAGCCATCGTTGGAACAACAGTCTATTTTCTTGAAAACAGTGTTATAGTGTTCAAGAATAACAGGGGCTCGAACGGAGGCGCTATGTCATTTCTTGGAGCGGCTGGTGCAGTTTTAAGTCATAATACAGAGTTTCTTTTCTTTGACAATTTTGCAAAGCTTTATGGTGGAGCCGTCTACAATAACTATATTGGCAAAGAAGACCTTCGATCTTCCATTAAATGTTTTCTACAGTATTCTGACTCATTTGCTAACCCTGAAAAGTGGAAGACCAAGTTCACTTTTAGTAAGAATGTAGCTGGGAAACTTGGACAGTCAATATTCTCATCGACTATTCTTCCATGCTCTTGGTCTGAGAATGTTGAAGCTGATCTTGATATTGCTAAAGAAATCTTTTGTTGGAATGCTTCAATATGGATCTATGAGAACAGTTCATGTAAGGAGCAGATCCGCACATCTCCGAAGACTTTCGACTTATCTAATGCCAAGAGTGGTGACATATATCCTGGTCACCAGTTTCATGTACACATTAGGACTCTGGACGACTTAAACAATGATGTTACTAAAGAAACTATTTTTACTGGAGCTATTAGCAACAATGTTTCTGCTGCGGAAGTTGATCCAAAGTATGCATACATTGCAGACGGATACATTGGTATCACTGGTGAAGAGAATCAAACTCTTACCCTTGAACTGAATGTAGCCAATACCAGAGAATGGCATGTAGAGCTCAATCTTACAATGGGGAAATGTCCAGTTGGATTTAAGGCACAAAACATGAATGGTAACGACAGTTTAACTGCCAATCTTGCAAAAACTGTTTGCACATGTATTAAAGAAGATGCATACTCTTTTCAAGGTAACTTGTTGTGCAACGCTTTACACTTAATGTCACATATCCGAAATGGTTTCTGGATAGGCCATATTCCCGCCGTAAGTAATGATTTTCTGGTGATGGCTTCAACTATACGACTGTATAGGAATGAGACGAATGACTTCCTTCCTCTTCCTCGAAAATTAGAGCGTCTAGATTATAACCAGTGTTCTCATCTACACAGCACAGGCCCTTTGTGTGGTGAGTGTGTCGAAAACTATTCAATTGCCGTAAATTCCTACAGTTACGAATGTGTCCAATGTAACACCACCGATTTGAGCGTCAATATTGCATATTATATTTCACTCACATACGTGCCGTACTTAGTAATATTTGTATTGATAATATTCCTGGACATTCGACTGATGAGTGGACCAGCTGTAGGTTTTATTCTCTATGCTCAACTGGTTGGATCAGGTGTGTTTGATTTCAATATTGGTGCTGTAACATTTTCAAAGCATGCGAAAGATCTTCAGTATGTGCAAAATGCATACCGCACAGTTTTTGGATTATTCAATCTTAACTCCTTTTCTTTCCTACTACACCCTTTCTGTGTCAGCAAAACCTTTAGTGCATTGGATGTACTTTGCTTGGATTTAGCCGTTGGTGCATTTCCTCTAATTTTAATCGTTGTGATTTACATACTGATGCCCTTGAAATCGATCAAACTGAAGAGAGGTTCTGCTGTACGGCGTGTACGCCAAACTTCAAAACTTGGTACAACACTAGTGCATTCATTTGTGGGGTTTATCTATCTCTCCTATACAAAATTTGCTCTAGCATCTACTAAACTTCTCTCTACTACTGGTCTCTTAAGATCTGATGGGTCCAGTGTACCGGATATCAAATTGGTTTACTACGCTGGTCAATACGTCTTTGGGCAGAAGGAATATATGTTGCCATATGGTGTAGTTGCTATCATCGTGTTTGTTACTTTTGCTGTTTTGCTTCCTGTTCTTCTGATGGGCCCATTTCAGCTAATGAATTGGTTAGCAGATAAACCTTGTTTCCAGTTTCTAAATAAATACTGGCCCACACTGAGAATTAATATCTTCTTAGATGCATTTCAAGGGTGTTACAAACCTAACCGTCGATATTTTACAGGTGTCTACTTTATTTTCAGGTTAGTAATATTTATCACATATGCTTTAACGGCTAGCGAGCTATCAGATATGATTTGGAAACAGATTCTTTGTACACTAATGTTAGTTATTGTCGCAATATTGCAACCATATCGAGTAAACTTCATTAATTATTTGGATATTCTTCTGTTTCTGAATTTGTCGATCATAAATGCGGTGACTATCAGTCTTTATTCTTCATACACTGCAAATGCACACGGCAGTTACTCGTTTAGTCTGTACCTTTTATGTGTCGCACTCATTTGGTTGCCTTTGGTTTTCATACTTCTATACGTGTGCTGGCATCAGCTTAAAAGGTCAAGGATATATAGACACTGCATTCGCTCGATCAGACCATTCGCTCAGTATGAAGAAAATGAGAGACAGCCGTTGCTCAGTCCAGTTGTGGCAGGCACACTCAAATCTGACTCTGACTATGATCCGCTCAGTGATGCATCTTTATTCAGTAGAGCCGAAGAAACAAATCGATATCGACCCTCAAGCAGAAATGTTATTAGTGTTGATACCAATGATAGTACCAATGGAACTGCTTCAGTATATGGAACTAATGGGACAACTTCCTCAGGTATTGTAACTGATGGAAGTAAAAATAGTGAGCATTCCAATAATTATTGATTTGATTCTGTAATAGAGCTCTAATTATAGTTTGATGCTGTAGTTTTCGAATTAATAAAGTTTGCATGGACCATGCTTAGTATGGCTTGCACTTTTGTTGTATAATTATAGCTCATGCAGTAATTCTATTTTGAATTGAATAGCAGTTATACTCTTAAGATGCTTATTTTGAAAAATATAGCTCCAAGCGACTCATGAATCCCTCTCTCCTTGTGGGACCACAGAGATAATGCATGGTGATATTATACAACTATCACTGAAAGATTTACCTATATTTCCCACAGTCATGCATGTGCATACATTAGGGTGGTTGCTAGCCTCGATTCCAGGTCGTATTTTAATCGGCCTTGAATCGAGGCTAGGTGGTTGCTATTTAGGGAGGAAATTCATGCGTAGAATAATTAAAGTGACAAAGGAACCATACTTAGCGCAGTCATGGCTAACAACACCACCGCACTAACACCTTCCATGCAACAAGAGAAGAATTCAAGCAGCTATAATTATTCTAGTATCATTCTAGTATCATTATAGCCTCGATCCCAGGACGCACTTCTTGAAGGCCTGCGAAGGAGGCTATTATCATTCATCATTTGTTCCTCAATATCTGTCAATGAATGAATGAATGACAATGATGCCACTTAGATACATGCATTATGTATATATAACAAAATAATTACTACAAAATTTGCTCACGCTAGCGTATAGTAAATGTGACACTGCATGTATACAATTCAAAGTGTGAGCCACTGTTTTACGTCCTAATCTGAATCAAGAGTTCACTAATGAACTTGTCTAAAATTCATTGCACTGACAATAATATAAAATCATAACAATTATGATAAACACCATAATAATTATAGCAGTATGATCGATGAAACTACTTTTATAGAGGTTAGGTATAGAGTCACATAGTCTTTTTTAGCTCTCTTGCTCCAAATATGGTGCTGCCCACTCTCACATTAGTGCTGCCTGCCTTTATTGCTTCTTCATAGTCAGCTGACATTCCCATACTCAGTTCACAGTCTTCTTCGCTCATACTCAAACTCTGACATATTTGCCTTCTAGTAGCCACTAAAGCTTCAAAGTCTGGGTTAGAACCTATTGTGTAGTCATGTCCAAATCTGCCAATTGTCATCAAACCCTTGAATTCAAGATTAAAACAGTTTTCCAGTACATGGTGAACAATCTCAGCAGTAGTATCAGGATCACACCCACTTTTGGATGCTTCACCGCTTGTGTTCACTTGTACGAACACATGTAATTTTTGTGAAGGATCAGTTTGTTTCTTTCCCCAACTGGCGTCTAAGGCTGTTGCTAAGCGATCTGAGTCAACAGTTTCCACACACCAGATGTGAGGAATAGAGAGGACATTGTTGCACTTGTTTCTCTGCAAATGTCCGATAAAATGCCAACGAATATTTGGTAAGTCAACAAGGAGGGAGCTCGATGCTTTATCTACTAATTCTTGAACGTAATTTTCCCCAAAGTGACACTGTCCTTGCTTATATGCTTCGAGAATGTCCTGCGGAGGTTTTTTTTTACTGACAGCAACCAAACGTACAGGGTGACTTGCAAACTTGGATGCCATGGTTACTGTAGCTTGGACTTCTCGCAGAGCTTTGCCAATGTCATGAGTGGTTCTAGCAGTGGTAGAGGAGCCTGCTGCATTTGCTTCAGCCATGTTTGTCTTGTTGTGAGGAGTCACGCCAGCCAGTGCAGTGGGACTGAAAGCAGGTAAAGATCGACAATTGGACAACACTGTTACTAATTCATGGGTAATGATCTCTATCTGTAGAAGTGAATATTAGATAGTTCTTTATACGTACCCTTGACCTATTAATGCTCATGGTCTTGTCATTTCATGGACATCCATTGTGAAGTACTACAGAAATATGCTGACCTCCTTGTGCTCCAAAGAGAGGTTGGATACCAGTGATACACTGTCTCTACTTCATTGCATACAAGAAGAGTCGACGCCATTCCTCACGTCTAAGCAATCGATCACCCTAGCCCTGTCAACAGACAACCATGATTCAAGATTATTATCTAGTAGACTCTCGCAAGACTCCAAACTCTCACCCTGTAATGCGTCATCGTTTCAGACTGAGGCGTGTGGTCACAGGAAATCTAGAGGAGGTAAGAGTAAGGACCCCAGTATGACGAAGAAGAGTAGAGGGCGGGGGAGAGGGGAATTCCCTCATGTTGAGGGTGGGGCAGTGGTGAGAAAAGAGAGAGTGTTCCTTGATTTAAGTAATGATGACGAGTTTCCTCCAATGACACCAACAATGAAACAGCAGTGAGTTTATCTTAAAGAAATCGTAAAAAAAATCCATGTATCAATTATGTTTGTGAGACAATGTAATGTACATTCATTGGATAATTAGAGTGGTGTAATTACATCAACTATGGTGTGCATGTACATACTATACTTAAATTATAAATTTACTTCTGTTGGTTATCAAATTGTGCAGGAAGAAGGGAAGATCCTCCAGTGGTCCTCCAAGACGTATCAAGCCCACCTCTCTCCAGTCAACCCCTCACACTGCCACACACTTCACGATTCCAACACCCTCACACCCTCACGGAGGCAACTCCCCCTGGAAGTCCAACTCCACATTCACCAAGCAGCCAGCATTCTCTTCTTGTGATGATGAGCAAAAAGTTACTCCGCCAAAGAGCCAAAACCATTCCAAGAGTGATCACCACGCTATAGATGTTTCGGCAGATTCTTTCATTTCGTCGGCCAACAAAACTCCAGATCATCTGAAAAGGCTTGAGCAGCGAATATCTGGTGCCCGAATGGATGACAGCTTAAGCTCGAAGATAAGCACACACTCCATTTTCGATCTCACAAATTCACAAGATTCACCATCTTTAAACAGTTCTAAATCTAATCTTAACCCGACCACCACCCCTCCAATTAATATGACCCCTCGTGTCACATCATCACCCATTTTTCCCACACTGCAAGTGTCCCGTGAAGGCGTTTCTAACGAGGAAGTGGTAGAAAAGGTTGCTTGTATGTACTCGTCTCTGATTAAAGAAGGGAGGGTGCCTAACCTGACGTCACAGATACACTTCATCATTCAGCTTCTTACCATGAGTCAGGGGAGAGCAGGAAGTCATAAGCTGCTACGTGGTGAGTCTGCATAGTTCAGTGGAATTCTTGTACATGACAATACTCCGAATTTTCCCCGCTCTTATAATATATTAATGCTATAGTAAGCTCCCATTTGTACAGTCATGCAGTATTCAATGTTGTGCGCACAGACTCATCAGGCCTGTTTGAGTCAATCGACAACTGTGTCTACTTTGCTGTTTCTGTGCTGGACAAAATCAGAAGGTGACACAATCCTTTAAATAAATGATGAATTAAGTATAGACCACATTATTCAAGCCTCACTTGTAGATGAAGAGAGATTGATACTGACTGTTTGTACAAAGATCAACGTATATGTACCTTGTAGCCTCCTCCTGAGCCTTGATCGAGCCACCCTCCAGCTGTTGGTCGAGAATCCGAGAGTGGAGACATTTCAACCTGGTCTAGTGTCCTTCCTCACTGAGGCTTGTCAGAACAGGAGGCAAGAGGTAAGCCAATTTTTGGTTTGGGTGTGTTTCTTGTGAAAATGAATTAGGCTAAATTCACATGTTTTAGAGGTATAAGTTATATACGTAGAATGGAAACTCAATCTGTACTTGAGTTATATGGTATGGGTATATCGCTTACATTTGGCCATTTTGTAAGATCTAAAACTGGGTATAGACTGGGGACAAAGTTAGCATACAGCTACATGTAGTACTACAGAGTCTATGATTATATATACTATGTCCATGCATCCACGGGTTTACATTGGTGTTGCAGTAATCTTGTCAATCCATCGAAAAACACCACGAGATCCTTCATAATTATTGTTCATACATTTATAGCAATTATAATATTGATGGGTGTGTCCGTATTAGACCCTCCAGGGTGCTCTACTACCCCTCACATCCACTCGTGTCCCATTTCTGGAAGAGCAGGATGGAAGTCGTAACTTTCCCTCCATGAGAGCCTTCCATGCTTTCAAGAAACAGAGGGACCTCTTCTACTCTGTGTTCAGGGACTGGGAGGGCAACCATAGCAACCAGAGATGGAGTTTCCAGGAGACACAGGGTGACAAAATACGGTATGTGATGTGGTGATGATGGGTGATGTACGAGATATTTTCAATGCATGGCTACTGTAACTGTGTAAATTGACTTGTGACAATCCAGCTCAACTCTCTCTTCAGCCCTAGATATAATGTTTGCACTTTGCACTCTGTAGGATCCTGATCAGACAGTACGGTGAAGTGTGCAGTCTCTCGCATCTGGCCAGGCTGTTCACACGGCAACTTATTGATGTAAGCCCATTGCAATCACAACATTCAATCTTATGTCGATGAGTACGTATATAATAATTATTTTGATGTAACTGATGTAACAGTATTGTCAGTGTATTCACAAGTTTTGGAATGAAAGCATAGTTGCTCCTGATATTCATATGTACATGTATAGCAATTCTTAGCTCACCGTACATAATTATATTGAAAAGTTTACTTGCTGAAATGAGTACAGAATACTATCCTATAGACTTGTAAGCATCCTTTCTCTGCTGGTGACTTGTATAGTAGTGGTCTAGCCGGACACATCAAGAACACCGACCCGCAAAGACTCAGACGGTTTGTCATTTTTACAGATCATTCTACATGTGCTTGCTTGTAATCAATGTACATGTACTAGTCTAGTACAATAAGAGCTAGTATTCATATACGTACATGTATGCTCAAAACTAGAGTCTATAGCTATGAGTTACGTCAGGAGTAGATGAATGGTTGCGCGTATGTAGTATTGAGAAACATAAAGAGTGCAGTGTAATATTATAAAACCAATTCCGTCAGACTGACAGAGCGTTTCTTCATTCCCCGTACATCTGGAACCGGCCCCTGCCCTCCTCCCTCATTCTCACCCTCAGAGGAGTTTTTCAGAGCATTCATAGTAGAGGCAGACAGGTGAGGAGAAGTTCCATAATATAAACTGGGAGAAGAATTATATGTACATATATACACAGAATTCGAATTGAGTGTCGTCTTATGCCTATTGAGAAAGTTTCTCACTGTGTCATTCTAACTGTACTGCTTTTGTATACTAACAGAAAACAGTTAAACTTTTTTAGCAAATGTTTTGGGTGACTTTTAGACCCTTCCTTTAAATCGTTCCAAAATTCTTGGATTCACGTGCCATTATTTACCCCTATAGCCATGTATTCAACCAGCATCTGAGAGATGCACTGTACGAAGAAATGTCTAAGGTACTGTACACATCTGTTTTGTACTGCAAGCAAACAGGAAACAGTTGAATAATTATAGCTATACAGTTGTACGTACGTATAATTGTTAACATGAGTTCTGAATCCGCCTGCAGCTGCACACTTCATGCTCCTCAATTGAGACCAATGGTGTGCCTGACCTACTCCAGACACTGAGGAGTGTGGCAAAGTTCTTGGGACTGCTCGAGTTCCTCCCCTACACACTCCCCACCATTCAATTGAACCAAGGCCGGGACATGGTACGTGTGTGTGTGTGTAAAATGAATGTTAATTGTAGGCTTCAAGCACTGTATGTGTACCTTGAAATCTTTTTTTATGGTTTAATGAAGTTAGTGTTGTTACGGCTTATGCCGTGAAAGAGCCAAGATTTTCATACTTGTCTTGTACTAAACTTCTGTGTCTACTGTAGTACTTAATTTGATACAGCACATCTGCACCTTTGGCAAATTTATCTCCGAAGCCAAGGTCAGAGGTCATTTGTCCCTAACTGTCCCCTGGGTAGTTCAGTACATGAGTATGATGGACCCCCAAGCTGCAATGGTACCCCACTATCGTCAGTTGATAGTGACCCTCATTGACCTATACAGGTTAGTTACATGCTACATGTATCTGTAAACTTGCTACGTATACAAAATTCTGGGATTCCTTGTCTCAAGGCTACGTACAGTCGAATACCACGTACTACCTTCTCTCAATGAGTTCATTTTTCTGTAGGGAAGTGCTAAGTGATTCTGCTTCCTTCTGTTCTGCTCAGTTCCTCATTGTCACCAGTCTCGGCTGGCTCTTTGAGGTCAGTGCACATGATAAACCACATGTGGCACATAAATTTATCCTGATTCCATGACATCGTTTCACCTGGCTTTTACCATTCTGTTAATTTTTCCCTTGAACAGAACCCTCACATGCCAAGTGAGCTGTTTTTTGACCACCTCAGAAATTCCACCCCCCTACCAATTCATCATTCTACTGCAGACTCTGTTTGTATGGTTAGTATCCCATGGGGCTATCATGTTAATTTACATACACAGTCTGTCTTGCAGAAAGCTTTTGCTTATTGGGGAGAGGTTGTTTGTGGCCTTTTTTAGCTCCATTGTCGGCCATACTACTCGCATGCATGTGACAGACATTGACATTAATTTAGTTACGCTTCTTTCTTTTGCAGGATTCTGAACCTCATGCAGTTACTACCAGTGTGGTGTACGCCTGCTGTCCCTACCTGAGTGTGTTTGAATGCATTCTGTTGTGAACTATTTACGTATTTGTTCACTTGCAGATGAGCTTCGATCCTTACTGACTGAGTTTGCTTCTGGGAATCACTCTCAACCAAGTGAGAATTATCTGTAACAGTTAGAACTTGATAGTTTTGAGTGCAGGTCCAATGAGAAAGATCAAACCTCTGTCGACAAGCTTCAATAAACTGGAAGACAGTGCTGCGCACAAACTGCAGGTATGTAGGATTTACACGTGAATTAGCTGTTGGAATCTGGAATTTCATTAGCTGCACTGTTCATCGTCATAGGTTCTGCTCAGAGAGAGCTTCTTTCGCGGTCACCCTCCGTACCTGAAGCAGGTGTGTGATGTCACCAGCGAAAGGGTGGTTGCCGTGGCAATTGATCACTGTACGTCAGTCATCCTGCCACGAGCCGTGTCTAGCGCCGTGTGTCAAATGGGAGAGTGGATGAAACAGAAATGGTACCAGCCAACAGTTAATTGAGTTCCTGTAGTATTGGGTTGCTGAATGAATTTTCTCTCCTAAGTTCCTGAGATAGTTGTTTGATGTGTATATTCATAATTGTAGCTACAACTTCATTGTATGTACTGTCTTCCTCCCATAGCAATGAATGGGATCCCAGTAGGTCCTTGTCAACTGTAGAACCAGTCACCAGGGTAAGTGGAAAGAGCTAGCACACACTATACACTGTGAGGTGACCTTATAGACACTTGTATACGTATATACATCATAGTGTGTAGGGTGAGGTAACCATATACATGTAGGTCTTTGTAGCAAGGAAGGGTGTATATACTCTTAATGAATAAATCCCCAATCTAGGAAGATGCTGAGAGACAAGCGCTGTGTGTTTTGGACTCCATCTACACCTCTCTTCATTCTGACATTAGTCTGTTCACAAACCAGTGAGTGGAATTTGTCATTAATGGCTCTGCTAAGTTGCTTGCTTTACGTCTGTACGTCGCCTAAATTATTATTGAATGATAAAAGGTATTCAGTGTCTCGTTTCTCCATGCAGGCACTGTACTTCCGAACCAGTGAAGGTTCTCAATATATTACTAGCTGATTCCCCGTCATTACAGGTACCGGCACTACAAACAATGTAGCTGTCAGCGAATTAATTGACGTACGTATGTTAATTGTAGATTTTGAACAGTACCAATGCTGTGTGCTCTGAGATGGCTTTAGAGAAAATTTCCAAATGGATTGAAGAGAAAGTTAAAAGTGAGCCAAGTTAGTATTCTTCTGCATTGTGTACAGTAGAATAATTACATTCTAACCTTCCCTTTTATGTTTGGGTACAAGTTTGGGTGTTAAGTTTGCATGCTAAGATGTTGTTGCCACACACCAACTTTAACACCCAACTAGCTCTATTTTGTAACTGGGTTGGTCACATTGTTTAGCATTTAGAATTACTATAGTATCTCATTACTTCATATAAGCATTTTCATTAATACTCTATACTGCCAAAACAACAATTCATGCAGTAATATAGTTTTAACATGGTATAAAAAGAGGCTCAGCAATAAATCTCTACAATCAAATCTCAACGCCCATTGCTAAGAATGTTCGAACCAAAGACTGTCTTGCTCGCTGTCCTTGTGATTTCTGTTTTGCTGGTGTGCCTGTCTCCAGCTGATGCCAGAAAGTCGAAATCAAAGTCAAAGTCTAATTCTCGATCACCCATGACACCCACTAACCCACCAGAGCCTGAGGTCGACTGTGTCTGTGTGGCCAACTTCACGGCTCAAGCTATTTTCAATCTTGGAGAATTGATATTCATGGCTCTTGGAGAATGTCTTCCAATATGTGATGCCGAACCTACTGCTCCCCCGGCTACAGTAGCACCTACGCCATTAGGTAGGAGAAAACGACAAGAAGATATCTCCTGTGGTGGTTGTTTTTTGAGTCAGTTGGCACTTTTCGTACCTCCATCTATTCCTGAGAGTTGTTTCCAATAATTGAGAGAAGCAAGCAAGACAAAAAACTGAACTACATGTAGCATTATAGTTAGATTCTGTCTATCGAATTCATGCATGTAAAGCTATAGGTACGTACGTAGTGTTTTAATTAAGTACACTATAGTACGTGTTTGATAATAATTACATAGTCATGTCAGTATAAT
Organism: Halichondria panicea; assembly: GCF_963675165.1. Lineage (NCBI taxonomy): Eukaryota > Metazoa > Porifera > Demospongiae > Suberitida > Halichondriidae > Halichondria > Halichondria panicea. Next base: position 2,823,655 of record NC_087388.1, read on the forward strand.
CAATAATTAGCGAGTCGTTGGATTATAGATGTGATATAAATCAGTCAGTGAAATGGACCCCAGTTGCTGGTAGATGTATAGAATGCTTCTAAGCAACCATCAATTTCTTTGGATCGCTAGGGTCACGTTAGCTCGTGTCCACAACGTCCATTTGGCTTATAAGGTGTGCATTTGTAGCCGTACGTGCATGCATTGTATGTCGTTAAAGGCGAGTCAGTCTGCACAATTAATTTATGCCGCTAATGTTATTTCTAATTTTATGGCACCCTAGTTCTAATCTGTTGCCTGTGTCAATTAAACTGTAACCGCTGTGGGTTGTTTCTACAATATTTAACACAGCAATCTATTTATTCTCTTGCATAGATTTGTTCCATGAAGAGCTCCTAAGAAGTGTGGAGCGTGTAAGGAGGTCACTAAAGTCAGTTATGAAGGCTAGATCACAAAATGATGGCAAGATTGTTGAGATAGGGGAAATGGATCAGTATCCAAAAAAAAAACCCGATCATTTTGGAGCTATTGAGAACTGTAGTCTTCTAGTCAAGCGATTCGAGGTATTATAAACTAAGGTTCATAACATAATTCACGGGTGTGTTACATATGTACAAGATATTGCTCTTAAAATCTTTGTCCGGTGTTTTTGCCTCTCAGGAGTCAATAATTAGTGTTCTGAAAATGGATGGGCGATTCTCCATATCAGGTATGTTTTTACTGTTGACCTGCCAGTTCCATAAAGTATCAAAGCTCAGGTACGTAGCACAATAATAATTATTAGCTGCAAGCAGTCACGCTGGTATGGTCTCACGCTGTTCACTGTACATACTTGAATTCCTTTCAATGTAGATGTCCTTGAAGTTAATCAGCGCATTGTTGATTATTTGGAGGTTACAGCATTTGTCCTACCTGGTGTGCCACTACAAAATGTGCGTCAATCACTATGGAGCGTACAATAATGCATGTACATGATGCTTGTACATTTATGCTTCCAATTTCAATACAAAGTGTAATAGTGTGTATCCTTATGATTGTAGTGTTTACCACCTGAATGCAAGAGACTACCCAAGCTGACAGTGAAGTTTGCTATTGATCAGAGTAAGTTGTAATGGGACGTTGCATTGATTTAATTTCCAAAATAGAACTTCCTAGAATGCGTAATTACTGTAACCGTTGCAGTTACGAAAGGATTGTTATCAACTCGAGAGGCTGGTACTGAAACTGTGAAACTGTTTATTTCACTGTGGAAAAATATCAAAGGTACAATACCGCGTTTAGAACTGGGTGGCTTCTCTGTAATTTATTCATAATTTTATTATACATGTAGGTCTTAAAATAGATATTCCATTCCATGATCTACTGAGTACAGAAGCTTTTGATAAATTTATGGAACAAGAAAAGGTGAGGTTACACATACGTTGATCGTAGTGTTTTAGTGTTTGATCGCAGTATTTGTAAACATTGGCCTGTTTTACTCTCAGACTTAGTTATAAGAGTGTCGATAGTTTTGAAAAAAGATTTGCATTCCTTGGGAACCCACCCATTATATAAAACGGGGAGCCTAAAAACCACTAAGTCATCAAGCCATCAAGTTGACAGTACACCAAAGTTGGCCCATGTTATACTGATTACTTGCTATATAATTATACGAACGTTGTGTATGTCACTATAGAGATTCATTGTAAGGATCTCAGATCCTGTAGCCTAAAATGTGTTATAATGGGTGCTGGTATTAATTTGCTAAAATACATGAGTTGATGACACATATCTACGTATGTATAATTGTACACTGATCTGTAGGTGGACATAGTTTGGCAATCCCTGGCGAGTTTTCTCACAGCAATATTGAACTCTGACCTTGTATCATCCGCCCTAATGGAAGGAATGTGGCTGTGTCAATACCTACAATTTCCTGAGGAACAGCAGCTGGTATATTAGCAATAACTTCTATAAGTGTGCCATCTGATTTGCATACCTTCTATTGAGCTACATGTATATACATGTACGTATGCAGTATGAGAAGATGCGGCATATTACTAGGCATATGGAGCACATGTCTTACTAGTAACTTTGATTTCCTTGTTTTGTAATGTGCGATTGATAAAAGGTCTTTGATCTAATAATAGTAAACATCGTTAAGTACAGTGAATAATGTCAGCGGCTTGACGTATATGGCACAATGTTTGTACAAAGCAGGATGATATCATTTCTCATTTCGACGCTCCATCTACTCCTGGTAGAATCAATATCTCTAGCCATAAACTTCTTCTCAAGGCTGTCAGGGTTTACTTCAGGATTTTGCAGAAGTAGGTGGAAATGTGGGTTGCAAATATCAAGCGGGTGGTCGACAAGGTGCAAGTAGGAAATTTACTTGTTCTAAGCGGGTGAACATCAACAGGAGCCCATAAATAAGAGAAGGAGCGGCTAACTTCAACGTATACTCGGGGATCACGTCTCGTAATTGCCGGTGAAACTGCACTTCCTTGTTTGGAAGCGACTAAGTGCTTGCAAACCACAGCCCTGTATTGTGTATAACACGTGTAGGGATTCAACCACTTAAGTGACTCTGCATAATTATATGGAAATGCGGTCATAACCACTTACGAAACGTGATCCCCATAGTCAGTCGCTCCTTCTCTTATTTATGGGCTCCTGACATCAACCACACTGAAATTAACCCTGGCTGTGTACGTAACACCTCACTAACTCTTACAATTGCTGAATATTGATGTACATGTACTAGCTCTCTCTTAGAATGTTGTTCAACTAAGTTCTCATACATGTATGTGCATCGTCAGCTTCTTGGATTACATTTTTTAAGGACACGCTTATCGACTTTTTTCTGCAGATATTCATTCCTTGCCCGCAGAACTCTCTCTTCTGGTGTCAAATATTTCTTGGAATAATTGCTGCCAGCAGATTGTCGCTTCAGCTTCGTTGCAGGTGAGACGGATTTCTTCTTTTTCAACATATCCCGAAGATGTGTCGATAGTCGATCACATTTGTAACACATACGCGACTCTGAGGATGCACCTGGTTTACCTCTAGCATACCATAGCGCACAGTCCTTGTTATCAGCACGGGAGAATAGAGGCACCCACTTTCTCAAACTCTTACTCTCAAAATTAACCTCATTTGTTAGTGTTGATGGAAGACCAGGACACAGAACGTATTCGCTGGTAGGTAACAATGTAGCAATCAGAGAAGCTACTCGACTTTCGTTGCCAAGAAGAGGGAATGAATCTTTAACTAAACAGTGTACCTCGAGTCGGCAGACTGAATCGTCACTGATCTCAATGTGAACTTTTGGATTACACGAAGGAAGACCGTTTGGAGTCACAGTGGTGATATTACCAAAGAAAGTTATCCACATGGTAGAGTTACTTTTATGAACTGCGCTTAGAATACTGGGAAATTGAGCCTGCAACTTCTTCACTATGTTTTCTGGGCTTTGTGGTTCTGTTGGTCTTGGACCAAGCGGTGTAGACGTTGGGAGAGGTGTGTCATTTGGGCTGTGTGGTTCTGTGGGTCTTGGACCAAGCGGTACCGGTGTACGTGCACGAGGGCCAGCTACACAAATGAATATTAATTTTGATATCTACTTGTAGGGCAGATATAAATATTAACACATACCTTCAGCAGGTTCTCCTCTCTTAGGCAACCTAAATTTACGCTTTGGGCTTCCAGAAAACCTGAAATGAGACATCTGCTCAGCCATTTTTTTTGGAAGTGATGCTACTAAGCTCTTCCTCTTTTTTGTTTCCATGCTTTCTCTTGTGGCTGTCGCAGGCACAGTACGTTTGCTTCCAAGATTTGCCTCAGCCATCTCTAGCTCTGCAGAGTGTCTGCTATGGTCTGCTCTTGTGCTAGCTTTTAGCAGACTGATTTTTGTGTTAATTTTGTACATGTGTTTGCTATTGACCCACCCATTTTTCACACCTACTAAGGGCACCTTGTTCACACTTTCTAGTCAAGTACCAGCTAGGACCACCTCCATCATCAACTCCATCATCACCTCCATCATGCATGATGCATCTTCTCATTTCTCATTGTCTCCTGTCATTTGAGTTTGTACCCATGCATGCAGTCACTTTCTCATGTCTAATTTTTTCTTCAAAATTTTGCATACTTTTTGCATGCATCATATCGATCTGCTATTGTGTTATTCGAGGCTAGTTACATGCAGCATACGTATAATCGTATGATGTGCTACTAGTGACTGGAGTTTGTACAGTAATTAATCCCGTATCACATCCGGTCCAGTATTGCACATCATCAATGACGACGTATTATTTTTGAATAACGACCGCAGCTGAAACTGAATGTGAAACTGCATGCAGAGACTTCATTAAAAATCAATACATGTAGTATGGTTACTCGTGCAATAAGGGATTATAATAGCATTCGTAACATGCAAGCAGCACTGGCAAGGTAAATAGCACTTGGCTACACCTCGTGCAATTAGAAGCCTTGCCATTGCTTAACACTCGTGCTGTTAATCCCATAATTATTGCACTCTTAACCATACAATAATAAATCACGTAGTCATTTGAATTGCTCCTCCCTCTGCAGATCTTCCTAGGAGGAGCTGTTGTGTTTTTATGCCACTGGTACAGTGCTCAACATGAGCATGTGACTACACAGACATCTGCATATGACTCGGTCTCTAGACAAATTCATTTCACAAGACTTCTTAGTGTTGTAATAAACCACCTAGAACCCAAGTCACTACCAAACGAGTTGCGATCGGAAGAACTGGCTACATTGGTTTCACTTGTTCATCCTTTCTAATTGTGCATTTTAATACTGAGTCATAATAATTATTGTCCACCAGATATGATTGTCTCTGATATTGTCCATGCACTTATACTTGCAATTGCATGAATAAAAAGCAAGCAATACAGTCGTGCATGTACATGATTATACATTGTACTGATTGTATATGGACACAAATCAATTGAACAGAACGTGCAAAATAATTATGTGGTGGGAATTACATACGTAAAATTATAACAGACAAGCAATGTCATAAAAATAATGGGGATCGAACCTTATACACAATTAAGTTCATCAATCACAGCATGTTCCGTGGCTGATATACAGGGGTGCTCCAATCCATGAATACGACAGAGTTCCTGTTCATTGACACAAAACCCACCACGGGGTACAAATCGTCCATCAGTTCTGCAAGCTTCACTCTGCAAACAAGAGCTCCATTTCTCGTGAAGAAAACATGTTCTCCTTCCTCCTTCGACTCGCTGTGATCTATCCCACACCCGACAGTGTCTCCACGGTAACAGGGGGGAGCATCCAAGCTATGATGTTCGTCACTGTTGTATACTGCCTTCACTTTACCAGCCATAATGTTGTACGCTATTGAGACTGAAGCAGCTCCTGGTGCATAACGCACCTGGAAATCCTTGGCTGCAAGTCCAATCAAAATTGTGTCCGAACGTTTTACGATGTTAGCTGAAAAGTAGTTCCAATTTTTATGTAGAGGTACTGCAAACTGGGCCATAGCCGGAGCATTAGTGTAGCCACTGTTACCAGCTCCAGAGAAACGTACCAGCTGGTCGGAGTAGGAGCAATTCTGGATCCTCATTAGCCCAACAAATAGGTCCATTGCCTGGAGTGACAATGGACATAATTATGTATATATGTAGAGGCATGGAGAACTACGTGGTATTGTAAAATTATACTTATAATTTGCTGCATACAATTGCAACCATGCAGTGAATTACGTGGCCTTATTTGCCTCACAGTCACATTAATACCAGTACAGTTGAGCCGGAAGACTGAAATATTCGGAATATCCAGAATGAGCCACACCTATCAATAATTTGAGTATAGCCTCTTCATACAAAATCAGCAAACGATGTCCAGAGCTATTACATATGTACTAGTCTTAATTAGACATAATGCATCAGTAGACAGAACTCAAGGTAGCAAGCTACATGTATACTGTTAGGCTAAGCTCAAGCGTTTAGCTGCTTCTGCTAATCATTAGCAACATAAAAAGCTTTTGTGAGTATGTGTTTGCTATGAATATCATTAAACTTGGCGGAATCGGATGATCAGGGTTCGGATAATCAAGGCTCAACTGCACCATAATAATTATACAACATAAGATTCGGATGGAGTAGACAAGGGAAATTCAACATACACAACATACACGGCATTATAGAACGGGCAATTTTGCAATAAATAAATCCTACTACCTGAGGATGCTTTGGTTTGAATGTCTCCATCATTCGTACGGACACCTTGTCCATTGAGCTGGTGAAGGTGATCGAGGGGAAGAGACCACCATCCGTGTAGCTGGAGCGGACACGACCTATCTCGCAGCCATTATAAGTGAAGAACACAGAGCAGTACTTCGTGTTGCTCGGCGAGAAGGCCAGACCACACCCAATTATGTCACCTACAGTGCCATGTGAAGCGATTTCGTTCATGAATAAGTGACTACACGTATTTGGGTAACTACTTCATTTATACATACCAAAACGCACCTATCAAATATATATACCTTACTTTTAGTGAGTATAACTTTCTAATGAGTATTCTTACATTTGGAGTCACAATGTATATATACATATAACTATAATCGACGGTAAAAAGCAAAAATCCTTCGAGCCGGATTTGAACCAGCGACCTATGGATACCTACACCACTACAGTCCACCTCTCTACCAATTGAGCTATCGAAGGGTTACATGAGTGAAAGTAAATAGTCCTAGAATGGGGTTTGGATTTTGAACAACTGCAACGCAGGACTTGCAAAGTTACCATACTAAAAACTAAAACACTTTTTTACAATCACAAAACGTGCCCTCACCTTTGTGGGGTACTGGTCCAAATACATTTCCCTTGGTTGAGCCTGTATACAGACACCCATCATCAGTGTGATACGCTACCGAGCCATTCGTCCAACCAGTTGCATGATCCAGGGGGAACTCATTTGGGACAACGCCCACTGCGATTCCAACCGGCCCCACTCCGAGCAGGTTAACTTCAAAGTACTGCATGTCACTTGAGAATGGTGTAGCAGCTGTAGCGAGTGATGTCATCACTCGAATTTTAGATATTTCTCGCCCATTTTCTCTGTATGTTAGGATCTGAGAATCTTCACTGCCACTGGTGACATTAATGCCACAAAGAGTTCTCCAAAAACTTCGTCCAGGTTCTATATTGCACGGTGCATTTACTGAGCTGTTCATTTTGATCTTGACCTTCTCACCAGAACTGTGCATTCCTATCGTTGGAAACAGGCCGCTAGCTGGCACCTTGTGTGTAGTATGGCCAAGTTCATCGCCATTTCTAGTGAAATACACCTGCACCTCAGATAATAGAGCCGCATCAGTAGAGTGTGACCTAATTCCGAGTCCAACTACGTCATTTTTCTTCCATGACGGACCGAAGGCATGACCACTTCCGGAGTACTGAAACAGTCGCCCATCATCGCCATGGTAACCAATGGAGTCTCGTTCCCATCCCGGATGTCTTCCTAGTGGGTAATCAGCTGGTGCTAATCCAATTCCAATTGTGCATTTCTCTCCTGTATCGAGGACTTCAATCTCAAAATAGGAATGTTTCGATACTTGGAGTGCTTGGCTGACTTGGGCCACACCCACATCTCCATCCGTTCTACCAGCACTAGTGTACTCAATAACCCTGCCACGTAGTAGTACCCGTTCCGATCGGAGCCACCCTGTGAGGGAGGTGGGGTCCCATACTGGCTTGGGGATGCTCAGAAATGGAATAACTGAATCTTCTGGAGTAGCCAGAATAATTGTTGGGTACACAAGTTGAGATATCCAAAAGCCAGTGATATTTGTACTGCTCACTTTCATTCGATTGAGATAAAACTCAACATTACAAGCTACATTTTCCTTGAATATAACCATGCATCCCAGTCTATCGCCTATACTTGCTCTTTGTGAGTTTGAGGTGTACGTCTGTGTTCCATTTCTGCTAATTCTTCTTATGAATATCTGACCGGCCATACTGTACAGAACTCCATATGTGTTAGGAGTTGTACAGCCGTGAGGGATGACACTACATAAGCCAACTTGAATCTGTGATTTTTCTTTGCATCCTGTGATCAAAACCTCAAAGTAGCTCTTACAGGGTGTGAATGGTGATTTAGATTGGCAAAAACCTTTGTGTTTTGTTGGAAGAAGACTGCGCTGGCTGCTTTGCAGTAGTTGACCTGATTGAACCACACAGTATGCATTCGACCATTGACTGTCACAGACCATGCTAGAGACAGGGGGGAATTGATTGTGCTGGTTGAAAACGATCGATTCTGACGGTGACTCAATACAAACAGTGGGGAACAAACCTCCAGTAGGGATGGTTACCTTTTGAGTGCCTATAACGCCGCCATTGAATGTGAAGTACACTTCCAATTTTTCGTCTCCTTTTACTGTTAGACCACTTGTTCCAAATCTCAAACCACAACCAACTGTATCGCCAGTAAAAGCTTTGGGTCCGAAATTGTGACCCAAACTCGAATGTTTGAATAGCTTGCCGTCATCCAAGTGATATGCAATAGATTCAGCTCCCCAGCCTACCCAAGAGTTCATTGGGTACCTTGTAGATGCAAGACCAATGGCTATCGCTTTGTCAGTAGCTCTGGAACAAACTTCGACATCGAAATACGATGAGAACTGTGTGAGAGGTGTGCTGGACTGCAAAAATCCTACGGGGAATTTCTTTTTTCCCAGGAGAGCTGTGTGAGTAAGCTTGGACTCATGTAGTTTGACATTTGCATGCCTAGCCCAACCTTGTCCCACTGGGCTGACTGTGGGCCACAGTGCACACATATCGACTAACACTTGAGTGTGGGAGTCCATCATAATGAGAAACGGGTAAACTTCGTTACTGATTTCATCAACAGCAGTGTACGAAACAGCTTGACCATCAACTGTACAGTAGAACAATATTTTGTTCATTGATGGTTGAGGTAAAAGACCACATCCGAATTCTGCTCCACTTTGAGGACCAAAAGACTCTTTTGTTTGAAAGTAATGGTCGTATATCAGCACCACTCCCGTGGCGATGTCAATAGCATACGCTTTCATGCCTTCCATATTGGATCTCAAAAAATTCAAAGGAGAACACTTGGAAGTTGAGAAACCGATCAGAATTCGGCCACTTCTCTCAGTGAGTGGCGTAATTCTGAAGTAAGAGGTGTCTTGTATTCTCAGAGGTGCGGCTTGAATGATTGCCCCAGGCTCAGAGTGAGAAGCTAATTGAACAATGTTGCCTTCTACCTTCATGTTTTGAATCTCACCCCATGCAGTTCTGAATTGTCCTTTCATTTCAGGTAGTGGACTTGGAGCAGATAAGTCAACAGAAACTATACCTCCTTTAGTTCGCACACCAATTGTTGGATAATATCCAAGTTGAGGTATCTTTACTAGCTTTGTGGCAACTAGCTTCCGGTTTACCGTGAAGAAAACTTCTGCGTAGCGTGGTTGCCCACTCTCAGGAAATCTTAAACCACACCCTATTATTGTGCCGCGGTAATGAATAGGAGGACACACAGGTTTAGAGTTACTATTATGAAACAGTTTACTGTCATCAGCGTGCAGACCAATAGACTCTTTCTGCCAGCCAGGGTGTGCACTGAGGGAGTAGTTGAAAGGAGCAAGGCCACAAGAGATCTTGAAGGTTTGTCCACCATTGATAATACGAATTTCATAGTATGGATGGGAAGGAGACAGTGGTACTGCAGCTTGAATAGCTCGTACAGCCAAACTGTTCAGATCCATCATAGCAGCTCGGGAGTCTACAAAGGTAACAGAGTCATACGGCTTCAACTCCCATGTTTGATACCCACGAACAAAGCCCAAAGGGAGCTGATTAATGGGAGGCCATTTGGCAGGGAAGTGTACTGATGCCACAGAGTCTGACAATGGAAGTGAGTCTGAATCGATTGCCAGACAAGGGTAAAGACCGTCTTCAGGAAGAATTGTGAATATACAGCAGACTTGCTGACTGTTTATGGTGAAAAACACTTTCACTCTCTTTGAACGAGTAGTATCAATGGAAGCATCAAGTTTTTCGCTTACACAAGAGGAATCTAAATTTGTTTCATCTGCTGCAAAATCGATACCAATCCCAAGCCGTATCTTCTGTGACAAGAGGTCTGAGCTAATCTTTTCGGGAATTGTACTTGAGATGGAGCCGCTCTTCATTATAAAACCAAACAGAGGAAGATAGCCAACAGAATTAAGTGCTTCACCAGGAATGACTTTCTTTGTAGTAATCACCTTAGGTGTTGCCCCAATGGCTAGCACAGAGTAACTACACATCGAATGCTCAAGCTCAAGTTCAAAATAGGGTGACGTTCTCGATAAAAGAGCATGATTCTGAATAATTCCAGGACTGCCAGGACTGTGTTTTGTTAAGCACATCATGTTATCGGCTCGAATTTCGGCATTCTTCAGGCACCGCCAACCAGAAATCAAATGTGGAGGTGAAGGAAAGTTTCGATAATCTTTTGGAATCGGGTGAGTTTCGAAGTACGTCTCAGGGCTGAGCTGTATGTTTTGAGAGAATTTGATTCTTGATTTATACCCCTTGAGACCAATGGCAGGAAAAAACCCAGCTGGAGGAAGAAACAAGCTAGATGTTGAGGTAAGGCAGCCATTAAAATAGAATTGTACTACTATAGAGTTTTCTTTCTCGCTCGACACTTCTGATTTGTAGTTTAACACAGCTCGGCAACCAATCACATCTCCCTCATTGCACGAAATTGGTGTGCGTGGTTTGTCTAGTTCGACTTCAGAGCCACCACTCAGGACAGATCCAGCCAGTGAATGAAAAGCTATGGAGCCTTCAAGAGCACCAGGTAAATGAAACACAGGATAGTTATCCCAGATAAGGCCTATAGCTATGTTTCCGTTGGGACCAATGTGTTTGATCTCGACTTCAAAGTATGGGTTTTTCTCTGACAATGGGAGCCGAGAAACAACGAATGCATTTTCAAGTGTTTTATCCTCTGAGAGAGAATTCTCAAACGGACCATTACTGTCTTGAAACCTGACTTCGTGCAAGATTTTAAAGTGTTTATTTTCGTCTTTAGTGAAAGTTTTTGCTGTAGAGCATACACTAACTTGTGAGATTAATGGTGGTCGAACAGCACTCTTTCTCTGTGTGGTATGAAAAGTGGGCCCACTAACATTAGATTTTGGAACAGCAGAGAAAGTCTTTGGCTCTTTACTTAGAGTTATAGTTTCTGACACCATCTGGAGGCCTTTAACTTCCGGCAGAGCTAACAGAGGTTGGTCATCAGTAACTGTTGGAGGCACTGAGGTATCTTCTGTGGCATCTTCTATGGCAAGTATTGTAACACTAGTAGATGTATCATGTCCAAGGTCAGTACTTTCAGTAGCTTGCATATCTTCTTGCATTGATTGTGACTGAGCGCTTTTCTTTCCATTGAGACTTTTGTCTGGGTATCTTTTGGTGAGTTGCTTGTCTTGGGGATCGTGGAGAGAAGAAGATGGTGGATTTTGGTAGAGATGCAAATGCTCAGATGGATGTGATCTTCTATGTTCACTTTCACGGGTGTCTTCCAGTCGTTGCAAGTGATGAGTAGGGTCAGCAATTAGACTCAATACGCCTTCCCGGCTTGTCTGTGTGTCTTGGGGATGAGTCATGAGTCGTTTCAGATGGTCGGTAGGAGACATAATTGACGAAGGTTCTTGAGCAGATATTTGCCTTCTAGGCTGTGATGGTGAGCGTGTGGGAACAGGGTACGAAGCACTGAGGTCACTATGCATGGGTAGGTTGAACGGGAGAGGCGGACGTGTCAGTTGTCCAGGAAATTGCCCAGCAAAGGGGTGATGCATGTGCATATAGGTACCATGTGACCTATATTCTGGATGGAATCTTTCTCTTAGTGAAGCGGTTTGGTAGTGCATCATAGGAGGGTAGATAGGATTCTGGTAAAACGAGCGAGGATCATATGGCAACTGTGCAGCACCCATGCCAAAGCGGGACAGATGCCCTGGAGGAATGTGTGGGTGTGGAGGAGGACCGTGTGGGTGTGGAAGCATGGGTTGATCTCTTAGGATGTCTGCTTGCTGACTAGCAGATTTTTGTACAAGAGCCGGAGGGTGAGCCAACCCGTGTTGTAGTACCGGTAGACCCATTGACGACGAAATTACCTTGACCGATTCACCACCACTCATACAGCCAACCTGAGCATAGAATCCGCTGGTTGGTTTCCAGAATGTTGCAGACCCAGCTAGAATGCCGTTTCGATGAAACAAAACTTTGACTTGCTTATCCGAACCATCAATACACTCCACTGTACATCTGATGACATCTCCAGCTTTGCAAGGATGGCTGGTGGCTATCTCTCCCAAGTTACTCTGTAATATCAAGCCATTGTCTGCGTGGAACCCAACAGAGAGATCTTCCCAGCCTAACAGCAAGTTGGGGGAATACAGTTTGCTGCACACACCTAGAGCAATGTAGCAACTATTTCCTGCATTCAGAATTTTCATTTCAAGCCAGCAATTTCTATTGAATGGAACTAGGGGTTGCTTGGAACGGATAGAACCAACAAATTCTTGTCCACCTTGGCCAACATACTCATACACACCTTGTCTACTGTGAACTAAGTTCAGAGTCAGTTCTTCCCAGAAATCCTCATGACGCACATTCCGAGATGGGGGGTTGTAGGGAATAGCCAGTTCAGGCAGCACGATATTCACCTGTTCAGATCTGCTCATCATGCCGACACAAAAGTAGAAGCCACCCAGAGGGGTCCAAGCAGTCACCTGGCCAACCTCTATTTGATTTCGGAAGAAAGTGATTCGATATCGTTTTGGGCTATTGTCGATTGGGTCAAGGGTACACCTCATGAGGTCGTTAGCTTTACACGGACGATTTGTTACCCGTTCCGTACCATGGAAAAGGTTACCATTGTCGGCATGGTAACCAATAGAAGGCTCTTCCCATCCAGGAAACAGATGAGTTGGATAAGATTCACTCACGACTCCTATTGCAATATACCGAGATTCACCAGGATTGATAATACGCACTTCCAGGGTTCGTTTTGCGATGTCCTCCAAATGATCAACTTTGGATTTGCTACGAATAGTTCCAATGGAATTCTCTTTAAGGTCTCCCACACCTGAATATGAGCAAACACCGTTTCCATGGTGAGTGATTGAACGTGGTGTGCTGACCTCCCATAATTCTTCGAACTTGAGTTGCTTCGAAATTATCGGCCGAGATATTTTTATCCTCTCTCCCACACTCATCAAGCCGACTATGCCATAAAAACCACCTTCAGGGAGTGCAGTTTGTGCTTGGTACACATTCTCACGATTGCAAAAGAAATCGACAATCACCTTGGTCGGGTCTTGCAGGCAGATTTTTACAGATACTTTAATGATGTCACCTTTTTTACACGCCTTGTTGAGGGGGATGGCGTTATCGGAGGAATGAAATATGCTCCCTTCGTCCGTGTGGAGAGCAATAGATGATTCTTCCCAACCAGGAAGCAGATGCGTGTCATAGGCAGAGTCACACAACCCCATCGCAAGGTAGTTTAATTCACCTGTTTAATGATGGATAATATTCTGTACATTTTAATTTTTTTATGTATACACACTTGGCTATAAATAATAATGTACATGTACATCATGCATCGTTTAATTCACCTGTATAATGATATACATGTACGTAAGTTTGCTATATCTGTACACTATGCATTTCATTGTCAAATGCCTCATATGTACATGTTTAGTTAGTTATACGTACCCTTGTTATAACTATTAGGTATAGTTACATGTACAATGTATGTACTAGAATCTACCGACAAACACTGTTACGTGTATTATAATAGATGTAGTACACAGTGAATGACTAGGGTAGAATTAGTTGAACAGCATTTACATGGACATTATTGACTATTATAATCAACTATAAATTTCCTACTGCTATACATGTACAAGCACATGCATATACTCACCAGTGTTCAGCAGAGTGACTTCAAATGAGGATATTCCCTCACTCTTGCCCGGGTCCAGGGGGATTAGGGTGCGTATTGATGCTATATCCTTCTCACTACTCCCTCCCTCTCCGATGTAGGAGTAGACACCATGACCGTCATGTGATACATTCGTAGGATCGACTATTCGCCATACAGCATTAAAGATATCAGTATCGGGCTCAACAGGAGCTTTGTGCTGCTGTGTGATCTTGAAGTTTGGCATACTGCCTTAGTCTGTGATACAAAATAGTATGGAATGATTCAGGGTGCGAATACCTTACACTAAATTTATCATACAATGTACAGATAATGTGTGCATGTGCATATCTAATTATTAACACACTCCGAACCTGTACTAAATTCTAAAATATAGAGCGTAGATCTAGGTAAATTTTGATCCGGTGGAAGAACGGCCCAAGGTTATTTTTACATCACCTTATTAAACTTTAACGTACCTACGGACACAAGGACCAACCAGAGATAAAGTAAGGAAAGGGATTGGCTACGGTCGAAAAAATGTGACTATTAGAGCACCACAGTCAATTCTTCCACGCTTGGACTTCACTAATAAAGCACAGGATACGTGTAGCCTTACTAAACGCATTTCTAAAGTCTCATGAGACTAATAACTAACTAAAAGTAATATTACTTCGTTTCGCGGGCGTTGTGCCGGGAAATAATGCGCATCAAGGATGGTTGAGAGGAAATCAATATGAAATCAATGTGAAATGATCACGTGAGTTACTCCCGTTGCCAATCCCTCTATTACTCTATCTCTGGACCAACATTCCATGGAATACTAAATCTGTCCCTGACTAAAATTCGGGTTTCCCATACCATTAATACTATAGGTACGGAATTTTAGACCCCTGGGCTGTTTTTCTGGTGACAGATCAATCGTACAGTTACGGACATGTTGCAGATGTTGTGCGTATACTTGTGTCATGCTCATCATTGATCAACACCAAATAGATCTAACTTACGGTTATCAGGTGTGCCTCCAATGAATTGATCTATGCACATGTAGTCTGTAGATGTATATATATATAATGATGTACATAGGAGCTGTTTCAGTACTTGTACTTTGTGCTGTAAAACAAAATTAGTACACAAAGTCCAAATTTACAGGTCACGCCCCCAACCTACCGTTAATTTAGATTTATAGCATGTGGAGCTGTGTGCGTTTAGTTGACTTTCTGCAGCCTCTACCTACAAGCTTGGGTGTCTAAAAGTGTTCGTGAGGAAACAGTCAATAGCAGCAAAGACTGTGATCTTTGGGAGGAAGAAGAAATGTCTCTGTCCCCTTGCTGCTATGCCTTGTCTCAAATATCCTCTCTGGTGGTCAACATCACTAAGAAGAACTATAAAGCCAACTGCTCTGAGATTGCTAAGGTGGAGATCATGTATTGAAGTCATTTAACAGTGATAATTGATATTAAATTGCTCTGTGTGAACGATTTCTCATATTTTTCCAACTAATACACACCATGCATATTTGCTCATGTATACAATGTATACATGCAGTGCACTGTGCATGTGCAGTACAGTGTAGACATAATCATTATTATAATGAGTATAATGAGTGTTTTATATAGCCGACTCTCACACTCTACTTTATCGTAATTCTATGTTCACAGTATTAGGGGCGGTCACCCACTAACTGACTGTTTGGGTTTGCTTAAATAATTAACAATTGCTTTTATGCTAGATTTTTCATAAACTGGCTCAAGCCCTAGCTGAGGGGTTCACTTATGGAAAACCCCTAGCTATAATGTTTGGCATATATGTAGTGGCCGTACCTACACCTCGAGAACCTCCTCGCCCCTGTCTGAACTGTAGCTCTTTCAAACTAATAATTATTTTGCTGGCAAGTATTCTAGTGAGGGGTCATGATACCGATCTCCTTGTCCAACTCTTCAGATGTTTCTAGTCTATAGCTAGCAATAGATCTAGACTCTACAAATATGTACGATAACAGGACGATAGTACAGTGTACTACCAACTATGATCCGGAATTTTCTTTGACCCCTTGAATGTAACTATAGCAACTCATTGGATGCGTTGTTGTTCAACAGAATTACCTGTACTATGATACTGTTTATCTACATGTAAATTAATACAGTATATTTTACCTAAACCTATATTCATGAAACCATCCCTCTTTCCACCCACACATGTAGCTTGTGGACACCTATGGCCCTGAGGCAGACCGACACTTGTTCCGTTGTCTAATCTCAAGCATTGACTTTGCTAACGAAGGACGTAACTCAGGCAAGGAGCAACTGCAGCTGCTGAGCAGGGAGGCAGCTGCCCTTGTCACCAAGCCAGACTTTGTCTCCATTCTTTGTTATGCCTTTGAGAAACAAGAGTCAAAGGTGTGTGTGTGTTTGTGCGCGCACTTTTTTTAATCTGTAGTTCAATTGTGATTTGGTTACATGCATGCACATACTGTACATACATATACGCTGCCTAATTAGAAGTCCGAAGTTGAACACCCATTCATCTGAGGAACAGGAACAGAAAGTACGCATAAAAAATCATGACAAGTTTAACATGGTCAATGTATGTACATGTATATACATTGCTAATTAAACCTTCTTTAACAATCACTTTAATGGTGCTAATCTATGTTGGATGATGGTGATGAGCTTTTGCACATCGAAACTAACATGTATGTCAACATCACACTGTACACGGCATGTCATATGCATGCATGACTTGTACTGTATTGCTTTGGCGAGAACCTATATTTTTATTATTGTCATGTATAGTTCCTTCACCTTCCTCCTCACACTCCTTTTGTTACCACCCATCACCCCCCCCCCCCACAACACTACAGAGTCTCCGCCCGTCGTCCCAGCCACTGAGTCAAGTTGCCAAGATGTTGAAGCTAGGACGCGTGCAGGAGGTAGTCTTTGCTCTGGGACTCACCAGCTCCACTGATCCAGAGATGAGCTCACATGGTAATTAAGTCAGGCCATGCATACATGTACATGTACATACACAGTTCAGTTGAATATTCTTATGAATGTACAAAGTTTCTTTGCACACAGCCACATTAATAGTGAATTCTTGACATCATAATTATTACATTGTCTTTGTGGATGTACAGTACGCACATTATTTTGTGAACATAATTATACATTGTACGTGCATATGCAGTCTCTCTGTACATGTACATGTCATGTGCAACGTACTGTATACAATCTGTTTCCCTTCATAGCGTCCCAGTACTTGAGGAGTAAGCTTCCTGAGCTTGTCAGATCGTATTCAGGTAAAAACAATTCATGTTACCAGGATATTTGTATGTGCAACTCATGGGAGTGTGTATAAGCATCCTATCGTTATCCCATCACAAGTTTTTGAGACAAAGCTGCTCGGCTTTCGATATCCTCATCCACACCTCCATGTACAGCACATTGTAAACTGTGTAGACATGCTGTCATAAAAGTACTATATCATACATAATTATGTAGACGTACCTTAGTCCTACCGTACTGTACATAAATAACCTAAACTTCATTTCTTTAGAAGTAGTGTTCCCTGCTCAAACAGATCGCTTCTTGTCTGCAATACTTTCAAATCTCATGTAGTGCAGCATGATAGATGTTGGAGTTTCTTCCTGACGCATTTTCTGTATGTATTGTTCAATATCTTTTTCCACAGACCTCAGCTCCGGGTTTGAGGGTGGGTTTGGTGACACTGCTATCGAGGTCCTCCATCTCCTTCTTTCCTACCTCCTTCAAGGCTCCGAGGAAGAAGTGTGTGTGGCCAAGGAGAGCGTCAACACCTTTGTACAAACCCTGCGAAGAGACTTCCCCCGAGAGAGGGTGCCGGTGGTTCTAGCACCGCTGCTGTATCGAGATCAGCTTGACATCACTGAGGACAGGTAAGTGTGACGGGAGGAAATGAGTGGGTCCGCATAGTACTGTATTTCATGTACATGTATGTACTGTACAGTACATAGCTTAATTTTTGTACTACTTCACAGTATAATACAAGTATGTGCTCGTGTATGCATGATGATGTACACGTGAGTCTACGTGGGCACCTTTAATACTGTACATGTACGTACATGTATACTTGTAGTCCGACATACATGTGCTATGAATGCTTACTCGCTATCCCTCACAGGCTTGTTCCAGTGTCTGTTTCTCTACCTTCATCAGTGGTGAGTTGAATAGTGAAGAGCTGTGCTGTATTAGAATGTACAGTACCATGTACATGTATGTACAACAATCATACCACTGTACATTCTACAAACTTGCACTGACCAGGATTTCGTCCAGACATTTTGAGAAGAGGGGGGAAATTAGAGTATTTCGAAACAAGCAGGGGGGGGGGGGGGGGAAGAGAGCTGCATATCCCTGTGCATAGGGGGGTCTACATGTAAGTGGCATATGCTACCCCAGGAAATTTTGTTTTCTTGGCTGTTTGTTCACCCCCATCATTCGTGCAGTTCTCTGTTGACCTGGCTGACGTGCTCAAGGAGATTGGATATGCTGCCACTGCATCGTGAGTACAATAGTGCAAACGTATTGATTTTGTGCTGTGCAGTTACATGTTACAGTATAATTATTGGTGCAAATAATCATGTGTGTTGTTACAGTAGTTAAGTGTTCTGAGGCTGAGACACTGTGGTGCATTATTACTAGTCGTTACTTCCTTGTTGATGTGGTTGTTGCAGGAAACAGGAGATGATGGACATTCTGAAGGACTATGGTAAACCCCACATCAATACCAAGCAGGTGGCTAAAGTCCTAGGTGAGTATCTCTCGGCCACATCCTTACCATGTTCATGTACCAGTTGTACACTCTGTTATTTTCTACACATTAATTAATTAACACTTAATTTCAAATCACTCATAAAGTGTCAATAGACGTATCATTGTACACATATGAACGTCTGTGCATGCATGAACTCTTGCTACAGGAATGATGGCCAACACGTTGTCTGGACTGCCAGAGAGCATGCCTTTCATGGTGAGTGTACATGAGCTTATGAAACAGTACCACAATCATGTTTGTTGCCAATTTTAATTACTACTACTGTACTCCGTACTTTTGGTAAAGATCACCATAACATTATTATACACCAATTTGTCTATCTGTGTTTCATCAGTACTAGCTGCTTGATGTTTTCTTATCTTCTGGTGATAGATACATGTAGTTGGAGGTAGAATAATGTTGACCCATAATTAATGGCTCAGTCCACAACATGGCTGTGCCAGAGGAGGTACGACATGCGTGCACGAATCACTGCAAGTGCTAGTGCACTTGGCCTGTACATATCACATGACCGCAATGACATCAATGCACTAAACTTGTAGTGATTTGTGCACGCATGTCGGACCTCCTCTGTGGCTGTGCTATAGAGCCCGGATCACACAGCACTGTTAGTACGATAGAGTAGCTTGTGACTACACTACTTTGTATAGATTTTGTAACGAAATCGTAGGATCAATTACACTGCGTGATTGTACATGTATGTTTTTGCTTACTGTGTATGTACATTCACGTCCATTTGTTGTTCTCTGCAGGGAGGGTCGAGTGACCTCCTGCACGGGTCTGGCAAGTCCCCCACCTCCTGGGACACCAGAGTGTTCATATCGTGCATCCAATCCCTTCATCCCTCCCTCAACTGGCGGGAGGTGGTCCAATCCTTCGACTACCCCGGGTTCCTGGTGCCCTCTCCTGATGCTCTCAGTCTCATTGTCACCGCTTACAATCAGGTGGGCAGATGAGATGTGGTGTACTCAGTCATTGCTATAACAGAGAGGTGTACTTATGTAACCTACAAGCTACAAGGATTTACAGGTCATACAAAGCACACAGCAATCATCTAGAAAACGAATTTTAGTTTGGTTTTAAACTAATACAATTAAGTCATATACAGCACATCTCGATACACATACGTATACTATTAGTGTACAAGACTGCGTGAGTATATGTTCCTCTTGTGTTTAACAGTACCAGTTTTTGTGTGCCCATCTCAATACTGGTGATGACTGGAGGTAGAATAATGTTGACCCATAATAATTAGCCCAGCCCACAACACGGCAGTGCTATAGAGCCCGGGTCACACAAACCGTAGTAGAGCATACATGTAGTCTAGAAGAAAAAAAACATTTGCAATAATTATGTGAAAGTTGCTCTAGGATTGGCCAGGGGAAGTACTAAAAAGTGGCAACGAGAAAGTGGGAGAGAGCCATACATGTACATCAATCCATTGCAATGTGATTCACATGTACACAGGCATTTAATTGAATAGTTTACTCTCTCGTGACATGCACTGCAGTAAGACATCATTGTGCCAACAATTTGTCACGTAAGCTATATGCAAAGCCAACATTGAATATGGTTGAACTGGTGAAAAAAGTTCACTTTTTCAAATAGCAATATTTCGATCTGCTTGTGACATAAGAGATTACGCAAAGCATCGCTAAAAATACCAACGCTCTTCCAATCCTAATAACTTACTGGTTTTGGCTACTGATGTAGATCCGTGAACAAATGATGCGGCTACACTGGGAATTTCAGTGAATGCACATGCATGTAACTTTGAGTTCGTAGCATGTACATTAATTTTCATACATGTAATGATGACATACATGTAATAATAAGTTTCGCAATAGTTCAAATGCGTACTCCATAGGCTATGTTCATACACATTGTACTGTACATAGAAATGTGGGCAACTTTGTATATTTATTTTCCCAGTGAAAGTTTCCTACATTTTTTGCCCCCTATATTATACACATAAAATACATTTTCTGAGTCGTTTCCATTGCTACACTGCTGTTATAATTATGTCTGTAGGCAACTCGAGACTCGTTTCCTCTTGACTGTCTATACATATTGGAGTGGCGTAACACTAAGGGACAGTTGTCATGGATACGAGCAGCCATTAGGGGCTGTTCAGAGTTCAGTGTGGCTCAATTCCCTCTGGCCTGTATCCCACAAGGCCTTGTTGAGGAGCTCAAGATCAATCTCACTGTAGACGAAGCATTGACATGGTAAATGTTGCTTGTAGCTGAATTAACTTCACTGTACTTGTTGTGTATAGGGGTACATGTCCATGGAAACGCTCACACACACGACTCCACCCTTACACGCACTCACATACCACTCTTTCACAAACCACCATGCACACACACCCCACAGGCGTTCTTGCAGCCTGATGGACACTCTGCTGGCTCTGTCAGAGCAGGGACACTACGAAGAGGTCATGTCAGTCTTTACCTCACCCATCAAGAAGTGTCCTGAGCTCATCTTCCTCACTGCCATCAAAGCTAAGGTACACACTACATGTACAGTGTACCCTTGCTCATCCGGTATTCTGACCATCTCTTCCTCCTGTATTGAAGACTGCATGCATGTATATACATGTACATGTACATGTACTAAGTCTCAGGGTGTCTGGAATAACTAGTAGCTTTATTATGTTATAGTTGCTTTGACACCTCCACCGAGGCATCGGCACCCGAGGTGCTTTCATTTGATTGGTGGTGGAGACAATTTTCTTGGCTGCTTGTTATAGGATTTGTTTCCATGCTACGTATGACTCTCTCCCCCCCCCGTGCAGCGTGACTGGTACATGGCTCAGCAGGAGATCATTAGTCAACTCCTCCCACTTTTCATCACCAATCACCCCACCTACTCGGCACTACTGCAAGAAGCCTGGCACGGAGCGGTAAGCTATGTAGTGATGAGAGTGAAAACGGAGCAGATAATATCCCCACTCCTTCCCCATTGTTTCCAGTATCCCCCACGCTTCCCCACTACTCCCCCCCCCCCCCCCCCCCCCACTGTTACTTTGTAGTGTTTAGCTAGAGCCAGTAGCTTGCTAGCCACCTTTTGGCAGTAAAGGATCCAGTACTCTCATGTAATTATAATTATACAGTATAGGAAACAATTTCGAGAGCTTTTCTTACAGTACATGCATGTACATGTAGTGTGATGTATAAAGTATGGTAATGTGTAAATAAGTATTTTGTTGTACTGCAAGCATTTCTTAGGAGCTCTCACCATGTATACTGACTGCATGTGCTCTCTACATGTAGGTAGAGCTCAAGAGTTCATGTACATGCAGTATCAATACTTGTGGATATTGAAACAGTGTTACATGTATATGGGTGAAATTGTGTTGTGATCCTACAGTAACAAATAATTTTATTACTCGCTCTTCCTCAGAACAATCGCCCTGACGTGCAGAGCATGCTCGTACAGGCCATGTCAGACTGGTACATGTCAGGTGACACCACTGACCACACCCGTATGGCTCGTATTCTTGACGTAGCCCAAGAAGTGAAAGCACTCCCCCCCATGTTGGATGTCAACCAGTTCCCTTTTGTTATTGACCTGGCGTGCTGGGCCGCCAAGAGGGAGTTTTTGAAGCTGGACAAATGGGTCATTGATAAGCTCAAAGAGTATCAGGTTAGGAATGAAGAACTCATTCTAGCTATAGTGCTTCAATTGTTCAGTATTGCTGTGGATATAGTTATTAAGCACGTGTAGATAGAAATATATTGACGAAGCATGCATCGCTGATTGCTAGCACATGTATCTGTACAGTATAATTTTGGTGATTTAATTTTAGTATAGTGTATAGTGTACAGTGTACATGTAGTTCATTTCTTAAGTGAGATGTTTATTATGCTAAACGTGTTATTTGCACATACTGAGTATGCACATGAAAGCTTGTAAGTTTGTGCGTACAGTTGTACATGTACATAGAGATTCGTTCAATCTGATTTGCCCTGACTAGGAGTCTTTTGTGTCCGAGTGTCTCCAGTTCCTGTCTGCACGTGCTCCGAAGAAAGTAGTCCAGAGCGAAAAAAGTGGCTTCACACATGACATTATATGCACCATCCTCTCCTGTCTACAGTCCTACATCACCATCAGGTACAGTGCATCCACAGTCTTATAGTACTTGTTAGGGTTTTTCATTTAGGGGGGACAGGGACATTTTCTCCCATTTGGTTCCTAACCCCCCCCCCCCCCCCTTAAGACATGAACAAAAACAACTTTTTAGCATCAGTATTAGAACATGAATTCAAGAACACATAATTTATAAATACCAATCATGGTCAATCATTTTACACTCTTTGAGTTTCCCTGCGATTACAGATTAGCTTGCATGCAGCAAAATTACTGTAAGAAAATTATGATATAATGTGCATGTCTATTAGCAATAGCTAGTATGAGTACTACGACACATTGCATACATTTGTGATTTAGTGTGTCCATAAAAACTGCTCGTCTTCAAGTATTTCTGAGAGTAATGAATTAAAAGGCTTAAAGAATTTTTTCAACATTGCCTTAGTTCTTTGGTGCATCATCAGTGATGGTGTCTTATAGTTGATTGTGTTCCCATTTTCACGACATGATGATTGAACTTCAGTGATCTGCTCTTGCGTTAGAAGAAGTGGTGATCCTTTTAGAAATGTGTGAACATCACTTAAAACTGTATGAGTCTGAGTCGTAAGTCTCTCTATTGTTGTAAAGAATATTCTGTCTCTAGGAACTGTTTGCAGCCATTTACGAACATGGACATAGTAAATGCCTCTGTGTAAAACTGCTTCAAGAAACTCCCTCTTGTTAGTAATGTTTGCCACACAAGCAGACAAGAGGTGTGTGCGGTTGCTGATACAATCTGTATAGTTTTCTCCACCTTTCCCCCACAAAGTGCATTTTTTCTGGTAACGAACAGTTGGATGGTTATTCATGCAGTTTAAAAATTCAATAATCTTTTTCCCAGCATTCATATGAAACATCACTGGCCCTCGTGAATGATCATTCGCTACGCTTCGGCTGAGTGAATCAAATTTTGGTGGTGCTGCATGAAAAGACCACCAAAAAGCCGAATACATCATACTGACGGGTTCCCTCATTATCACAAGGTACTTGGACTGTGGGAACAGCTCTGGGAGGGCACTAGGAAGCAGACAGTAGTTGGATAACTCTGGTTCTGTGTCTGTGAACTGCGGCCACTCTATAACTGTGCTAGGACAGCCATCAATCATTGTTATATTCTTTCTTGTTGCTTTGGGAATTTTCGGATCGGATGCCGTTAAAAACATGGGAATGTATTCACCCGCTAGACTTTGGTGGTTGAGAGTAAATGGCTGGTAATTGAATGGTGTCCAAAAATACGGCTCTTTGTCTGCCTGTATTTTTTTCTTCTGCATACCTAAATCTTTGTTCAATGTTTTGGACAGCAAACACCAAAAGAAAGTTGAACCACATTTTTCAAATCCTAGTACGTATAAGTTTGGTAAGCAGGCTGTGGAGGATTTGTAAGTTCTCAAAAATTTCTCTCTGAAATAACGTATCATGCTGTTTCCAAACCAATGTTTACTGATCCTTCTTTTAAAATCATTTCCATCTATATGTCCGTTCATAAACGGCTCATCCAGTGTGAGCTGGTACTCAGTGTTCCAGCAATAGTTTACATAGCCGTCAAGATACTGTGGAGAAATTACTTTCCCGTACTGCTCCATAAACAACAGGGCATTTTCTCTGGCTATTTCAAGCAGAGCTGGTGAAGTGAGGTTTGATGCAGACATGCACTTATCAATGTTAGCTTGTGTCTTGTTGATCGCATCTTGTTGTACTTGCTGAGGGTTACTTATAAGTGAAATGTCTGTTGGTTCAGGAAAATATGTCTTCAGAGGTCCAGGATTATTCCATCTGGCACTTTCTCTCTGTATCTCTCTGTCAAATGTCCCGAATTTTGGTGGCTTTCTTTTGTGGGCTCGATTGCTGTCTTGATGCAATAGAGATATGTCTAGCTTTGAGTATAAAAGCAGCAAGAACATTGTAGCGATAACAACATAACAATACTTGCCTCTCTTCAGTATGCAGCAAGAAAAAGCTTTGCGGTTTGTCTTCATTTTCTTTACTAACTCTTAGTTTGGGTTTGACTGAGTTCATTAGATGATGATCATGATGCTTTCAGCAGTTGTGATAGAATGTATAGTTGTTCCATGCATGTGCTCAGATGTTGTCTTTTTGTTCTGTATACGTGATTCTGCCATTATGTTGCTTGTCTGTCGAATGTTAGTACTTATTCAACTGCCTGATTAACATTCTTTGAAGCTTCTAATGGCTTGTTCCATGCAATCATGGTAAAGAGGGTTTGTGTGCTAGAGCACCTTTAATTTTGTTGTCAAGTGTAGCTAAGTGATTCATCTGCTGATGGCTGCCTGCACAGAAATCGACTTTATATATTCTATATAAAAATTATATTATAAGCCCTTACATGACCCTATAATTTATTACAGCACGGTATTCATTACTATTGAGTGTGTTTTTGTTTTGTTCCTTCTAAATATCGTATACCGGTCCATGACATACATACATACATACATACATACATACATACATACATACATACATACATACATACATACATACATACATACATACATACACACACACCACGGACCAACGTTAATGACTACTAACTAAGGGACTCGCTTCGCTCGCCCCAATAACAGCACAGTATTAATTACTATTGAGTGTCACTATCTTGTTTTTGTTTTGTTCCTTCAGTCCACTGCCCTCTGACCTAGTAGAGAAGCTGCGTGCCCTTATCACCGTTCATGGACCCCTCCCCCAAAAGCCACGCCCTCAAATCGGACCACAGACTACCCTTGGAGGAATGCCCTCACCTGTAAGAAGTACACCATGCAACCAACACTAGCTATACAACAGTTACTGTAATTATGATAGAAAACTAAGTACTGTAACTTTCACAATTCTTACCTTGACGGAATATACAATGTAACTGCAACAAAAATCAACCAAAAGACACACATTTTTGGTGATTTTTGTTTGGTTCAAAGCCTTAAGTACGTGTCCTCCCTTAAACATTTCCCACCTCTCTCCTCTAGCTGGACTTGGGTAACATCACTCCAGTCAGTCTGTCCATGGGGTTCTCGGGAGGGGGTAACAGTACTGGGATGCTGGGAACGCCCGGATCACCAGGGAAACAAGGATTTAACACCATGCAACATCAGGTAGGTAGTATTTTCAGTGAGTACACACATTCAGGTGTCCAGATTGATAACCTGAATTGTGTTGTTAAATTATCGTACGTGTGAGATTGGTTTGACAATTGGCCGTAAATACAATTGCAGCGCTGGCCATTATATTGTTTCCCACTTTACATTTACGTACAGTGTACATAGCAGTTATTTCGAGACCCGCCGTGGCGCCACAGGCTATAGCAGTCAGTCGGTGTGTGTGTGTATTCTGAGTCTGCAGTAACTCGGAGCCTAGGCCTTGAACTCGGTCCAGAATCGTGGGTCCCACTCAAACCAACCCTGGAATACAGAATGACATCAAATCATGTCACTACTTAATTTTCAGGGAACTACATGGATGCCTCATCACAACAATTTATAGTGGCAGAATTTGATACTAAGCTACTTTGTTGAATAAAAATAAGCGAAGCTAACATGCGTACCTTGCACATTGGCTATAGCCTATACGCCTTACATACGTGCTCGAGGCATTCATTACACATGCGTACGTACTTCAGCCATGTTGAGCGAACAGAAATCTAATAAGTTTGGCTAAATGTAGTTTAAGGGAAGGTTAAATGTAGTTAATGGTGACGGTAGTCCTAGCGGATACGCTAAGCACATCCTGCCGTATCGCGAGGGCGTATCACGGGGAGCCATACAAGTCTGGCGCATGCTCAGTCGCACATGCTTTGCCAGAACTCAAGAAGCTGTCCCCGTACTTTGATCCCACCCTCCTTCCCCATTCTTCTCCTTTCATAATATTATTTCCGTCCGAGGACGTGAGGTTCTGGGTTGCTCTTTACAGGGACCAGTTGGGACCCCCAGCTAACCACGGTCTACATCATACAACTGCCCCCTGTAATTAACAGTCACGCGATCCATAGCTAGAGCCCAAAAAGCACACGTTAATAATTAATGTCTTGAGTTAATTATTAGTGACCACTTGCTCGAGGGCCAGCTCCCGATCACGTGATTGTGGGCAACCTGGATGCCAGGCCAAAAAGGGTATTAATTGTAAGTAGGTCTGTTTACGGGGTCACGCCCTCTTGGTGAGTCGACATTAAACATCAACTAACAGTGCTAGTTGATGCTTTCCGTGCTCATAATTTTTGCAGCACTCTGGTTGTGAGATCGACGCTATTATACAACCGCTGAGGGTTCAGCACTTGCCTACTGGATAGTTCATACCGTATTACTAGAATGTTTTGCGAGCATCAAACATATGCAAACTTTGCGAGGGTTGATCAATTTGCAGCAATAAAATCGAATTATTACTAGTAAATACACACAATCCTTGCCAGAACGCAATAGTTGGATCGCAAAGGGTCACATTTTCTGCTGATTCGCAAAGGTTTTTCATCAGCAAAATATTCTAGTAATACGGTATTGCACATGTACATGCGCCTTAAAAATGATGCTTTCCGCTTTTGCTAGACTCTGTTTGGAAACTCCTCGCCGGACCCGTTCAATCTGTACATGAGCGGAGGAACCACACCCACTGGAGTAGCCAGCTCTCCCATTGGAGGACCACTCCCTAAGCTGCCACCCTCCATGATGCAGCATCAGCACCAAATCACCAAGCAAGGTACGCATAACAAAGCAAATTCTTGTCCTGAAAGTACTTACGTGCAATGTTTAGATATATCGCATGGTTATATTTCTGTACCAAAGTCTTCACAGTAACTTTGATCAAGCATTTTATCAAGTAAGACTACTCGTTATTGTGAACAAAAAGAAATGATTAAGTGTCACTATAATTTGTCAGTCTGTGAAGCATGCAGTCCATTCCCTCTCTTTTCTCCAGTGAGCAACGAACCTATTGGGTTCGGTCCAGAACAGACATTCTCCAAAGAAGTGGACGACAAAGCTAATGCTTACTTCCAAGTGAGTATCAGTGCACTTGCACTAGAGTCAGTGACATAAATAATAAAGTATAGAATGATGTTGTATAATAGTGTACATCTATCTGCAGGCCTGCCTTGGATTTCAATGAACACAGCTAAAATACCCTACATGTGTGTACGACTGAATTTGCATTTACATGTAAATGTAATGACTGGTGCATGGCGTAATTGACGTATCTTGTCCAATGCAGGCCATCTACAACCGTGGCATGACCGTGGATCAGCTGCTGGACATGCTCAAGCAGTTTAAAGACTCCAACAACAAAAAAGAAAAGGTAAAAGCAGTGTAGGACTACAGTATTTGATTGTTTCCATAAAATAGGGATACGCACGACAAAGTGTACATAAAGCAGTGAAACTTGAGTGGAAATCTGTCATTCAAAATGCAACTAACACTACCTTGTGTTAGTGTTCTGCTAATCTAAAAGTTTATAGTATTGTTGTTTCATCCATGTGCAGGACTTGTATGTATGCATGCTGCGGAATATGTTTGAGGAGTACAAGTTCTTCCCTCAGTTCCCTGAGAAGGAATTGCAAATCACAGGCCAACTATTTGGGGGAATCATCGAGCATGAGCTAGTCACGTGAGCCGTCTACAGTAATGTTGTTGTTAATTGCATGTGGTCATAAGCACCCACTTGTTTGTCTTACACATTTTACAGCTTTTAAATTGGAGATCCTTATACCAAATAATCTCTTGCTTTTCAGTTTATTACATTTGTGGCTTTTGGATAGCATATAATATATTTCCCTGCTATTCCCGTGTTTATCGACACCCCCCTCCAACCACTACAGATACATGTCTCTGAGTCTTGCCCTACGCTATGTCCTTGAGTCTCTCAAGAAACCTCCATCCAGCAAGATGTACCTCTTTGGTTTGGCAGCTCTAGACAAGTTCAAGTCTCGTCTCCACGAGTTCTCCCAGTATTGTGCTAGCATCTCCTCCATACCTCACTTTCCACAGTTCCCCCCGATGCTCATCAGGGTATATATATATAACATGTAATAATATAGAGTGTGTGCAGGCTTTGTTTCTCTGTTTTTTGAGCGAATGTGTGTATAGGATATAGTGTGCCTGTACGAGTGTTTATAGTGGTGTGAATGGTGGTAACTATGATTATTTAGAAGATCTTTACTTGAGTTTTGCACCATAGTGTACTGTTGTGCACTCTTCACCGTCTGAATAAAATTGTACTGCTCATTGCTCCTACAGTATGTCCAATACGGCCAGCATGGTCAGCAGTCTACAGAGCCACCCAGCATGATCCCGTTCTCCTCTGCCAGAGGAAACAACTCCAGTGTGAGTAATGCATAGTTGTTGCACGTTATGCCTTCCTACCTTGTGCATATAAGTATTTCCTAAGCTTGGAACATTCATTTAATATGCACTACGTGTACGTGTACATGTACATGCATGTGTAAATAAAAAATTACATGTACATGTAGTACTACAAAACGGTGTGTCCCATTCTCATATATTGATAATACATGTAGTACGTGGCTCACATCGATCCTATACCCCCCCCCCACACACACACACACACACACACACACGCACACGCACACACACACACACACACACACGCACACGCACAGGACCCTCACACACCCCTTACAATGCCACACATGCCAAACATCCTACCCCCACTGAGCATGATCAACACGAACCCTCAGAGCAGCCCCACCTTCCAATCTCTTGACCTGGGAATGGGTAGTCCACTTTCCTCCCCAGTTGGAGGTGGGGGACAGCTGTCTCCTGCTACACTGACACTTGGCGCTGTTCCCAAGGGCAAGATGGGGCCAGGCTCCTCAGGAAGCCCGGGGCGGAAAGAGGTGGGTTTCTAGATGTAGATAGCCGTGTGTGTCCAGTGTTAATTAAGACTGCTTTTAATGTTGAGGCCCTGTATGTATATACTTGTATGTACATGTATGTACATGTATGTACAACTGTAACTGTGCATGTACATGTATAGTTATGGGAGTTAATTTTTGTTGCAGCTGCTAAAAACGTTATGTTTTTTGTTTGTTTTCAGACGCCATCCATCAACACAACCAATATTGACACCCTCCTGGTCGCAGCTGACCGGCAGCAGTCTGAAAGTGTGATGCCCCCTGATGAACTGCAGGACAAGGTCCACTTCTTGTTCAACAACCTCTCTTCCAGTAACCTCTCTGACAAGGTGAAATAGTGCTTGAGTTGTCTTCTGGGTTTCATACATGAAGAGAAGGGCGTCCTGGATTTCCCTCCAGCTAAAGCCCCCCACCCTAAAAAATTACCATTATACCAAAATGTTGCTCTGAGAACTTTTTCCAGGTAATGTTCTGGAGGCTATGCCCAGACCTCCTGCATTTCATTGGCATTGTGGCCATGCACCAGTTAGTACTTGCACACTTCTGTTCCTCTTTTTTCCTCCCAACTATAAGTTCTACATGAAACCATCTTCAGTTTTTTGACACAAAAGAACTTGTCTAGACGTACAATGTACATCAAACTGAGTTGCATTGGCAAAATATATTCCGGAATTTATTTTATCCAAATGCATGACTGCATGCACATATGTAACCACACATTCTCTATCACTTTTACCACACCCTCCCACCACCACCTCTCACACACACTTACACAACCACAGGCTGAAGAGTTCCGTGGTCTGGTTGAAGAGGAGCACTTCAACTGGGTGGCCCAGTATCTGGTCATGAAGAGAGCCTCCATTGAGCCAAACTTCCATAGCCTCTACATCGGTTTCCTGGATGTGTATTCCTCACACACCCTGCGCCGAGTGGTCTTACTGGAGACTCATAGGAACATCAAGGTGAGTATGAGTGCTGCATCAGTTGAGCCCAAAAAATATATAGCCATTTTTTGCATTTGTAATTAATTGTCACCACCATGACCATCACATTAGAAACCCCTTTTTGGCTGTTTTAGCTCAGTACCACATTGATAAGACAGATAACGGCGATTAGTTGTGACAAGTCATTAAGCCATATATCAAACTGAAGCGTACACTTTAGTGGGCAAACATTCTTTGCACATACTGGCTTTTTCTGTCTCAGGTGATCCTCCAAGCTGACAAAACCAGCAATAACTTCTCTGACAGAGCCATCCTCAAGAACCTTGGTCACTGGTTGGGGATGCAGACACTTGGCAAGAATAAACCCATTTTGCAGAATGTCAGTAATCCTAACAGTAACAGTAATCCTGTTTATGGGCCTTGTGTGTGCATGTACATGTATGTTTCAAGAACCTGTAAATATGTACTGTTACACTGTTTTAGTCTTATCAGAGGGTGTGGTAGAGGATTGTTTATGGTCTCAATTGACTATAATTATATTATGCAAATGTTCCACTCGCAGGATCTTGCTGTGAAGGATTTGATTTTGGAAGCATGCGAGAAAGGACAACAGGTAACTATTTTATCAGCTTGAATAATTATAGTCTTCACAGGAAACTGAAAAGGTGTCATCCAACTTGTGTGTTATGGGGCGTTTGGTGGGTAACTTAATTAGTTTCTCCGACGTGTGGTTATTGTCAGTAGTCCTATTACATGTACTGTCAGTCAATCGGTGGATTGGATGTGTGGGTGGTACGTATGAATTGATTGCATCTGTCGACACTATAAGTATTCGTATCGGTCGATACTCTAAGAGCTATTATTCGTTCTTTCCATGTTTGGGTGGACTTGTCATACGGGCAGTGTATGTGACACAAGAGTCCTATAAGAAAACGATATGTGTTAACTACATACATGTATATACACGTATTCTCTTGCAGGACCTGCTCTATGTGGTACCGTTTGTTGCCAAGGTAGTGGAATCATGTGCAGAGAGCAGAGTGTTCAAACCTCCGAACCCCTGGACCATGGGAATCATGGCCGTGCTTAGTGAACTACACTCCCTGCCGAACCTCAAGGTGTGTGGAATGTACATGTAGAAGAACGTATGTTTGTTATGAAGTTGGAACGTCCCTGTCAGTTGTAATACATGCATGTATTCTCTCCAGCTCAACTTGAGGTTTGAAATTGAAGTTCTGTGCAAGCATCTATTGCTGGAAATCTCAGTAAGTCATGCATGCACATATGTTATACATGTATGTACGTATCACACACAATGTCCTTTCCTGTCTGCTTCAGGATGTGTCTCCCTGCAAACTGATTGGTGACACTGAGAAGCTCAAAAACATCATCCCACAACTTGGAATAAAAAGTATACTGATACGTGTACTGCATCTAGATGTATATATAATGCACAAAATAGCTCTAATAAATCTGTGTGTATACTACAAATAAACGGTTGACGTTTACGTTCTTGTTCCTTTAGGTAAACCTGAAAGCGACAATAACCAGCCTCCAAGTCAAAGTACGGTGGTCGGAGCTTCCCAGACAACAACACACCAGCCTCAGTTTAGAGTGGAAGACATCAATGTCACCTCACTGGCCGGGC
The DNA here is from genome assembly GCF_963675165.1 of Halichondria panicea. Lineage (NCBI taxonomy): Eukaryota > Metazoa > Porifera > Demospongiae > Suberitida > Halichondriidae > Halichondria > Halichondria panicea. The sequence goes on from NC_087388.1 coordinate 2,856,041, forward strand.
TGTCACCACACATCCAGATCAGCCCCCAGGTACTAATTATTGCACAAACTGTGCATGGACTTTAGCCGTATGCATGTATGTAAAGCTAGCTACATGTGTATCAGAGCCACAAAATGAACTATAAACACAAATGATTTCATGGTCTACATGGGGGTATGAAAGAGGGGAAAATGAATCAATAACCGAAGTTTGCACCTAACTTGTGTCATATAATTATTATCTTGACTGTGTTTGTGTATCGTAGCTGCTACTAGTAACTACTTTACTGCTAGTCAGGTGACCAGCCCCCTTCCCCTCACAGATTGGTCTGTTCCAGCAGTACCCTCATCTGAAGCAGTGTGTGAAGCCATCGATAGAGAAGGCTGTTCAAGACCTCCTCTTGCCAGTGGCTGAGCGCTCCATCAAGATTGCTGTCACCACCACTGATTCCATCATCAGAAAGGTAAAGCCATGCATCAGAAGTCTGATTCGGCTGCATTCCTTGTGTGGGTTTTCTCTTCATTATTATATGTAAACAAAAAAAGTGTGACTACAAGTACTGACCTTTTGACACCTGCAGGACTTCTCTTTGGACCCAGACATCCACCGCATGCACATAGCTGCTCACAACATGGTGCGTCACCTGACAGCTGGGATGGCGCTTATCACGTGTAGAGAGCCGCTTCTCATGAGCATCAGCTCCAACCTCAAGTCTGCCTTCACCTCTGCCATCAGGGTGAGTGGCTAAGTTACCCATTGATATGATATAACAGCAGCAGTGCACTTTGCGAGGCTATGAACGTGCAAAAAATCTCCCTTCATTCTTCATCGTTACTTTAGTGCCATATTGGGGAATTTCTTTCCATAGCAGCAATGCAGACGAAAATAGTTGAGCAATTATAACTCTTCACGTCTTAATGTTTCTCGATGCATCACAGCCAATGTTTTGTCAATGACACCCTCACACATTACAGACCCCCACTGAAGAGCTAAAGAGCCTTATAGATCAGGCTGCTAACCAGATCAGTGCTGACAACACAGAGCTGGCCTGTGCCTTCATTCAGAAGACCTCTATGGAGAAAGCAACTCCAGAGGTTGACAAGCGACTAGCGGAGGAGTTTGATCTTCGGAAGCAAGCCAGGAATGAAGGGAGGAGGTACTGCAACGCTGGTGCCCTCACCTACCAGGCCGAGAGAATGCCAGAGCAGATACGGCTCAATGTAAGAGGCTGTACATCATTATGGATGTTAGCATGTAAATGTAAATGTGTTGAATAGCTCAGTAGCCTATACCCAGAATGTATGTTTGTTAGGTTAACATGCAAGTACAGGTATGAGTCATTGCAATGGCGTAGTATTATAGTCTAGATGTTACTTCCAAAATGTGTATATTGTTGTCTAGGTGGGTGGCCCCACTCAGCAGGCAGCTGCCGTATACGAGGAGTTCGGCCGCTCACTTCCTGGGTTCCTGCCCTCCACCTCTTCCAAAGAGCCGGCTAAAACTGAGGTGCGTACATGTACATGTATAAAATTATATGGTTACACAGTCGCAACATTTTGATTAAACAGGTAAAGGGTATCAGATTTGCACATGCTTTTTAGAACCTTTCCAAAGGATGTGAATGAGTATTTCCATGTTATACAAGAACCAGTATCTTTAATGCGTTTATTTCTTGCTACACCAGTTTGTGCCGACTGAAGATTTTCTCGCCCTGCTTGTCAAGTGCATTCAGGATGTTTCTCGTCACCTAAGCTCCGCCCTAGCCCCACCCTCCAACCCCCATGTCCTTATGATGCGTTCCCTCCTAGAGATGGTCATGCAACTCAGGTTGGCTCAGAATTATCTCAACATCATTGGACTACTACAGAAGGTCAGTGATTTGAAAGCACATTATTGAATTTACAGCATAATCTGGTAACCCAAATATTACCCAGTTGCCATAACATGTATTTCAATTTCAACTCGTACTAACAGGCAATATTAATTTTGTTGCAGCCACTATTGGTCCGCCCAAGTAATCAAGTGCTATAACAGACTTCATGTACACTGTAATTGTACTTTCCTATAAACCCATAACTTTCTGTCTGGGAAGTATTCTGCATGTACCCATACTCAATCCCCTCCTCACCCACCCACCCAGGCCCTTGAGGGACTGCTAGAGGGCATGAACCCTCCCCCCAGTGACCCAGAACTGTTCATCAGCTTTAGAGATTGTCACCTCCTCATCCTCAAGATGATACAGAGCCACTCTGGCCTCGGACCAGAAGCTGCCATGGGTACGTCATAATTATATGCAGTGCATTCTACACTTATTCACGCAGCAAAATTACATTAGCAATAACAATAATATTCAAGATTGCAAAGTCAACATTATATGCTAGCTTATAATTACCGAAGAGTTTGTGAGCAGATGTTCTGATTACAGTGGGTATATTGTGGCACGGTGCTTTTTTTAAACTGTTGGTTGTATTGTGTGCCTGCGTGTCTCTTTCATTGTGAGTCCCTAATAACTGTTTTTGCGTGTATCGTATTTACCTTGATTATTACCATCGGTCAACGTAATTGTATTCATACATGTTGTACACTGCCATTTATGTACTGAACACAGTAGCAAATTTTTCTAGCTTGAGTTTTTGCTTTCTGCTATTCCACTGTGTTGACCCTGCATAATTACCTCCCTTATTTCATACGAGAACACAGAATTCACTCCAAACATGTAGATAAATTTGTCTTGTTATACATTTTGTTACCATACTTTGTGCAGCTCATGTGACCCGTATTTTACTTGGAGCTCGAGAGGACATCAAGTACAGCCCGCGGGCCATTATCCTGTTAATAGGACTCCAGATTGTGGACATGAGGAAACTTGACGAGCATTTGGCAAAGGTATGGTTTAATCTTTAAATTGTTGCCCTTCATACTTTTCTCCTTTGCTGCAACTTTCTACTTAGAGCCCAAAATGAACATTTTAAGCATGGGCTAGAGCCTATGTGTTATAGTGTTCAATATTGACACCCCCCCCCCCCCACAGGTGATAGAGACGGGTCGTCACCTGGTGGCCCTGAGCTGTAGCATCAAGCTGGTTAATGCCATTGTCTCTGCTGAAAAGAGAGAGACACCAATTACCGATGTAAGTGGTCTGCAGCTTGTCTTAATAATCAGGATTGGTGACCTCTTTTCTAGTCGCGTCTTCTCTGGGTCTCCCTTCTTTGTGAATAAACGCTCTTTAGCTTGCACTTCCCGGGCCTAACTCGGGTTGTCATTTTCACCATCTTTTGAGTGTCCAATAGATAGATTACACTTACCCCTGGCCTGGCCATTTTTGCTCCCCTCGCAGAAGGACCTCCGCAAGACAAAGGAGACTCTGATCAGACTAGCTGCTAGCGTCAAGCTGCTCCCAGACAGGTCAGTACCCAGATTTCATTCCATACATGGTACATGCTGTAGGTTCACCAATTTCTGTACACTAGGGTTAACGATAATTTATGGTTTTCCTTCCCCAGCTCTGCCCAGTTGCTGGAGCCGTTCCGCATGAACCACGAGATCCAGCTGCAGATGGGGGATCTGGAACGCGCTCCTGGTGGTCCCGCTAATGTCATTGGTCACTCCTCTGCAGCGGTCACCCCCGGAGCGACCTCTGACCTTGAGGACCCACCTGGTCTCTATGAAAAGGTTGGTGGGCAGTTTGATCTGGTAGTTGTTGCTATAGGCTTTGATGTACATGTATGTGCATTTTCCATGATTTCTTCATTGTATAATAAATAGTGCTTTGATGAAGGAATAATTAAAAATTAAAATTAAAATTTGGTTTTCGCAGTAGAAACTAGATTTGTAAGCGTAACAATGTGACGATAGTCGTAAATGATAATATTCAGTTAGTACTATCTTGCAGTGTTGATTACTTGTGCTGTCCCCCAGGTTGAGTACCTGCTGTCTGAGTGGGTACGTCACTTCCATCAGCCTGGTCTGCTCAGGGAGGGGGATAAAATTTACGCTGCCTACATTGCTAGGGTAAGGAGGTGCTGTGTGACAATGGATCTTCTGAAAATTTGCCAACAAAATGGCTGTAGTGTATAAGTGTTATTTTGTATGAGTTTTGACTTGGTAATGACCATAAAAACATAATAATCTTTGTCCTAGCTTGCTACATACATTCGTAACAGTTTATAATTTGCAATTGCATCTGTACCATAAAATTATGTACATACCACACAATACGTTAGCCTGTTGCCCAACCCCCACAGCTCCAACAACAGGGCATACTGAAGAGTGATGACCTCATCACTCGGTTCTTCAGGATCAGTGTGGAGATGTGCGTTGACCTCTGCTACAGAACCCTCACTGACCCAGTACGTCAAGTTTTGTTACGAGCTTTTTTTTGTGTATATGTAGTGCACTACACAAAACATATAAGTGTATGACAACTGGCCACAAAGCTGTAAAAACACTCCGTACATTAAAGTGTAAGCTTTCAGAAAGGAAAGCAAAATCCGGTGACTTCATACGCTTTATTACTTAGCACAACCACGTGGCCTAATCCTATTCTGAAGATTGAGGGTACATGTACGTTGAAGTCCATTCATGCATGGTCAATGCTTTTGCTCTAACACGTAATTATTGTGTATAAGCATTTTATAGAAAACATTTTTATTCAGCAAAAAGATTGACCACGAAGGGACTTGAACCCTCAATCTTCTGATTCGAAGTCAGACGCCTTATCCATTAGGCCACGTGGCCGTGTTTGACAAACTTTAAAGGACGCACAACAATGAGCATTCATGTTTGAGCATTCGTTACTTTAGGAGACATTTTATCAAATAAAACATTGACCACGAAAGGGACTTAAACCCTCAATCTTCTTATAATTTGAAGTCTATTAGGCCGTGTGAATAGACCGTGTGGTCTAAGTCCGTCAAACTTTGAAAGACTTTTAATTTTTTGTTTTTTATGGCCCGTACATACTGTACGTAGCTACTTAAACAGTATTATATGTGAAAATATCTGTAATGTAATTTTACATACCGAGAGGTGCTCACTCTATTACTCTGTTTTTAGGCCATCAATGCGACCATGGCTAGAGCTAAATGCTACCACACGATGGACGCCTTTGTCAAATTGGTAGTGGTGTTGGTACGCTACTCTGGTGATGCCGCAAACACTGTCACCAAGGTCAACCTACTCAACAAGGTAAGTACTGGAGGACGTTAGTCCATTCTAGTATTAATAATAGTATTATACTGCCAAGGGTACAAAGATATGTGCTTTAATAAATTGCTTCTGTGCACTCTTTCGCACCTGTACCTAGATTATAGTATAGTACACAACCACAGCAATAGTGCAGTTACTGACTGTATGCCGTTTATTTGTTACAATTATCCTCCACTCCACCGGATGTGCAGGTATTGGTGACAGTGGCCCATGTACTGCTGCATGACCATGAGAGTCGTCACGGGGAATTCCACCAGTTGGCCTATCACAGGTTCTTCATCATGTTACTCAACGACCTCAGTTCTCCTGACCCTGTCTTTGACTCCATCAGCTTCCCAATGCTTCACGCCTTCAGGTAATATAGGAATGGCACCACTGGCTACAGTAGTACCACTCTAAACTGTTTCATAACAAGAAATTAACAAGAAATAAATACTTTCTCGACTATGGTGTAAAGCCAGGCCCCGGTTGTAACAAAATCTACATCCTCTGCAGCCAAAAGTTATTCCCCATTATAAAGGGATTGTAGTTATGTCAATTGTTCGTTTTTAAGTGTGGGGCATTACTGGGCAGTATTGTGTTAAATAATGACACCCAGCCCTCCTCCCATTCAGCCATGTGTACCACATAATTCGTCCTGGTCGTGCCCCTGGGTTTGCCTACTCTTGGCTGGAGCTCATCTCTCACAGAAGTTTCATTGCCAAGCTACTCCTGCAGACACCACAGCAAAAGGTACATGTATGCCTTGGCCATATACATTGGTCCTGCACTGTGCTTGATATTCCTTCATAGGCTTTTGAAATCTTTTTGATTTGGGATTGATTTCTATGTTGTTGTTTTTACCCGAGAGTTAGCTGCTAAATTCCTAAAGGTTATTTGGTATTCAATTCATGTTTAGCTGTGCATTTTATTATGTGTATAAAGGCACAGACTGTGCTACATACATGTAATACTTCAGGATTGTTCTTTCAATGCGATATCTAATTTGTCAATCTCCGGTTTACTGACACTGTAATTCTTGTCCTCCCAGGGTTGGCCTCTGTTCCACCAGCTCCTCATCGATCTATTCAAGTTTTTGGCTCCTTTCCTGCGCAATGCCGAGCTGACTAAACCCACCCAAGCCCTGTATAAGGTGAGTCAGGTCACCTCCTTTCACAGAGTAATTCTCTTCATTCTGAAACAGTAACTGTTTTCAATGGTACATTATTTGTCGATATTTTGAACATGTATGTACTGTACATTTTGTTAGCGTTTTCAAGGTGTGTAGACAAGATTGAACACATTATCATTCCATTCTCCACCATGTATGCACTTCCCCCATACACACACGCAGGGCACCCTCCGAGTGTTGTTAGTCCTGTTGCACGACTTTCCAGAGTTCCTGTGTGATTATCACTTCTCGTTCTGTGACGTCATCCCCCCAAACTGCATTCAGATGAGGAACCTCATTCTGTCTGCTTTCCCGAGAAACATGAGACTACCAGACCCCTTCACTCCTAATCTGAAGGTAGGCCTACTCGACTACTAATTAATTGGTGTATTCCAACAACAAAGCCTCGATCGTAAATACTAAAATAATGTCTGCGTGGGTTTTATTTTGTAGACTCATGCTGCATGGCATGTGATTGTTTAGGTGGAGATGTTGCCGGACATAGCCCATGCTCCAAGGATTCTGCCGCCGTACAGCCAGCACATACCTCAGAACCTAAAGAAGGTATAGCCATTAATTTTGATATACACTGTACATGTACATGTACAGTGTAGCTGCGTAAATTCTGTCTTCAAAAATGTACATATTTAAATGTGTATCTTGATTACTCTTGTGTTATAGGACTTGGACAACTACATACGAACTAGGGCTCCAGTCACCTTCCTCCAGGAGCTGAGGGGACATCTCACGGTAACTTTACACCATGGTATCACGCCAACTTTACACGGCAAAAATGATCTTGTGTTTTGTTAATACATGTACAATACTTGTAGTGTATAGGCATGATTATACAGTGCATCTGTGGTAGCTCAGTCGTCTCCTATAGTCAGCATGTTTTATATATACGTATTTCTTTTACTGATTCAAAATTTTACGCCGTCTAGATATCGTCTGATCCTGGCAATCAGTATAATATCACCCTGATGAATGCACTGGTACTATATGTGGGTACTCAAGCAATTGCATACGTCCACAGTAAAGGGATCACGCCCTCCACCAGTACTATTGCTCATACAGCTCACATGGACATCTTCCAACACCTTGTTGTTGATCTAGACACTGAAGGTGACTGTTTTAAAGCTGTTTGACTGTACATGCATGCTTTAATCACTTTACAAGTGGAATAATTATATAAGGTTGCCTTAAGAGTCATTTATTTCTTGCATGCAAAATCTACCTGTACCCATTATTACACCATAGAATATCAATTGAAAACCTCCGTATTCTCTAGCGTACATAATTATATGCCATACACCCTCCAGGGATGCACATCCATGGTATCCTAGAGTTTAAGTGGTAACCTAAAACTAGTCACGAATGCGTACACGGCAGAAATCAATGAGTGTTTGATATCCATGGTATCACGGAGAACGATCACATGCATGTATGTATAAACCATAAAGCTTTTTTACTCAACTCAAATCCTTACTTAAGTTTGTATTTTTTCTGCATACAGGTCGCTATTTGTTCCTGAATGCCATAGCCAACCAACTACGCTACCCTAACTCTCATACCCACTACTTTTCGTGTGCCCTACTCTCTCTGTTTTCTGAGACCAATGTGGAGGCCATACAAGAGCAGGTCACAAGGGTTCTACTGGAACGGCTGATAGTGAATCGCCCACACCCCTGGGGCCTGCTGATCACATTCATTGAGCTCATCAAAAATGCAGCGTACAGTTTCTGGAAGCATGAATTTGTCCACTGTGCTCCTGAGATTGAAAAGTGAGTGTGCTGTACGTTTCCTAAGACTGTAGAAGTTTAATTAAACTACCTTATGTTTTGGGACAACAATTATTTTTGGAGTATAATTGGTCAGATCTTTCGGATCTTTATAGTGTACGTGAGATATTCAATAATTAGAACAGGCATGCAGCTGAATGCGAATTAGCTAGGTTTAGTACAGTGTGTGAGTAAACAGTTGCACTAGCTATCTAAAACTAGCTAATCCTCGAGCTATCTAACTGCATAACTCTTGCTAGCTACGTTGCTTGGAAAGTATCTTAATTTAAGTATTGTCCGAATATTTAGAACAAAACAAAAACGAGTACTATGCTTGATCAGGAACCGTAGCTACCATTTTGCTGGAAGAGGAGGCTACAATTCAAGAAAGGCCATTGTTCAAGAACAGCGTTTATTAGCTCCAGCTAATTTAGTTTGTCATCAAAAGTTCTTTTCACCTGCATAAACTTGAACTCTGCCATGAGAAAAGTATTTGTGAAGCACTAACAAGCTGCTCCTGTAGCTAGTAGCTACATGTACGTACATGCAGCTAGCTGCTAGTATTAATAAGCTGCCATGTGCAGAATTCTAGAGTCAAAGTTCACTGAGGCTATTATTTGAGAGCGGCTTCATTTTCTAGCAAAGGAGGCTACTATTTGAGAGCAGCCTTTATACAAGAGCGGCTTCTGATTGAGCATAATTATACTGTATACTAGAAAGAAATAACCTAAGAATAGACTCACATTAATTTTATTGGCTTAAAAATCACATGCCAGACGAGCCTCAGTCTTTCGTTGGCTCTATCTTTTCAGCAGAGCACATGGAAATGCTACATGAGTCTCCAGACGTCTTCTCCTTTCATTTTACCCCGAGAAGACGTCTGCCCGCCAGACTACATTCGATGTGTATGTGGAAAACTCGCTTTACTTATAAGTTTGTGAATTTTCATTGTACAGGCTCTTTGGGTCAGTAGCTAAGAGCTGCATGCAGAAGCAGCCCCAGACAGTGGGGGGTGGAACCTCACAGCCTGGCCGAGAGGTAGACACTCATGACTGAACTTTCTAGACACTTTCTTTTCTCTGATTTAGTGTATTTAGTTGATACATGTATAGATCTCTTTGCTAAAAACTCCTGTAAATTGTATTGTTGTAACAACTTCTGACATTGATTTTCATTGCACAGTTATATGAAAACTGAAATCAGAATCTTGGTACTGCCCTTTGCAGCTCACTTGGAAGTTTGGGGCAAATAGTAAATTGCAAAAAACCACTTGAGATAAGTGTAACAGTTTACATAAATAAACCACAATACTATCTAGAGCAAGGGACATGGTTAAAATTTTGGAACAGAAGTTTCTATAGACCAGATCTTTATGTGGTTATATAAATCTCGCTATACCTAGTAGGCATAAACTACTTGTTGGGTAACCATGAAAAATTAATCCTTATCAAGAGGAGTTACATGTAAGTGGCGTATTATGTAGCAGAGAATTGGAGGCATCAGGCTGTTTCACAGTGAACAATTTAGCTAGATTGTTTTAAACGACCAGGCAGTGTATGTCGTATCAGGCTACCCCTAGAGCTCATACTTTCCACAAACATGACGAATATCTACTGGTCCATGCAGAAAATCCCAGTGTGTGCATGTATACCTCAGTGAAATCAGAAAGAAGCTAAACAAGGTCACTGGGGAAATTACTACAGAATCTACATTAAAGCTAGCTATACTCTGTATGATCAAGACGGCATGAATGGACTGAGATCTGGTCTATAACATTTTCTGTAAACTTTGTCCTTGCTCTAATACAACACTGTAGTATTGTGGTTTATTTATGTAAACTGTTACAGTGGTTTTTTGCAATTTACTATTTGCCCCAAACTTCCAAGTGAGCTGCAAAGGGCAGTACTGTTCATGAAGGAAATAAAAAAACCAATTCAGACATAGCCGCAAAATGATTTTTTGGGAGGCACATTTGAAGGGATGTATTGTGACGTTAGATTGTTCAATCCCTTCACTCCATCAAATAGACACATGCAACTCCTCTGCACACCGAAAACCTGAATTTGAGAGATTGAACACACCAGTTTTACACCTGCACATGGTAGTCTCTGACACAGGAGTAGGAAACAAAGTCAAAAATTTCTATTACGAAACACGTACAATGTACTGCATGGGCATGCATATCTTTAGCATCCTAGAATCTAGTGGGAAAACTCGTATACAGTACATGCACCCAGTCTATAGAGAGTAGAATGTGTGAGTAGTTGCATGTATACTTAAATGTAAATAATTATCTTACTCAATTCTTTATTCAATTCTTTTACAATTGAATTGAAGTTATGGCTGTTGAAAGATTCCATTCCTTTGCTAATTATAATGTCTGACCACAATTATTATTATTATGAGCAATTATAATTTTACATGCATAATAACATCTCAGAATTAAGGCTAAACGTTTTAAGACTAAATGTTTCATAGCTTTATACATCTACCATTTTTGCCGCCACAAGAACTGCTCATCTTCAAGTAACTCTGAGAGCATTCTATTGAATGGCTGAAAAAACTTCTGTAATATTGTTTTTGTAGATTCCTTTATTGTTAAGGAAGAAGATGTGTAATTAATTGGGTTTTTATTAAATTTTTTTCTGCACTTTTGTTTTATGCGTTCAACTTCATCCTGTGAAACTTTTCCGAAGAAGTTACTCAATTCTTTTGCAACTGAATGTGTATGTTCAGTAAGTCTCTCCATTGCCGTGAAGAAAATCCTCTCTCTGGGAACTGTTTGCAGCCATTTTTGAACATACACATAATATATACCTTTGAATATCACTGCTTCGATATGTTGTCCTTCCTTAATCGTTATGTTTTGCACACACTCAGGCAATAGATGTTTACGGTTGCTGATACAAGCTGAAAAGTTACCCTCAATGTCCAACAGAGTGCAATTCTCAGCTGTTCTTACTGTTTGGTGGCTGTTTATGCATTTTAAGAACTGGGTGATCATATACACAGATTGCTGATGAAATATTTCACGTCCTTTTGTTAAATTGGATTTCACATATTGACTTAGTTTGTCTGTTTTAGGTGGATGATACAAAGACCACCAAAAAGCTGAATACATCATACTGACGGGTTCCCTCATTATCACAAGGTACTTGGACTGTGGGAACAGCTCTGGGAGGGCACTAGGAAGCAGACAGTAGTTGGTCAGCTCTGGTTCTTCACTGGTAAACCTCGGCCATCTTAAGACTGTGATTGGTGTGGCATCAATTGAAGCTAGCTCTCTTCTTTCTTGTGTTGAAACGTTTTCTTTAAATCCTTTAAGGAACATTGGTACGTAATGTCCTCCAATATTGCTAGAGTTTGGTTGATGTATTTTGTAATCAAATGGTGTCCAGAAGTAAGGTTCTTTAATAGCCTGAGCTTTCTTGTCTCCATTTAAGATTTTGGACAGAAAACACTGAAAGAATGTTGTCCCACATTTCGCAAATCCTAGAAGGTATATATTAGGCAGGCAAACTGTTGATGAACTGAACTTTCCTTTAAAATCTTTTTTTATGGAAGCCTTCATCCTTTGTTCAAACCAGAGCGGTGGTTTATTTTTGAAGTGGTATTCTCCAATATGGCCCTCAAAGTAATCCCCGTTTAGAGTCACCTCATAGTTAGTATTCCAGCAGTAGTTCACATAGCCGTCAAGATACTGTGAAGATATGACTCTCCCATACTGCTCCATAAACCACTTGGCATTTTCTCTAGCTATTTCAAGCAGAGCTGGTGACATGAGGTTGGATTTAGACATACACTTGTCAATGTTCTTTAGAGTATTGGAAAGTGTATATTGTTGCGGGTTTTTTACCAGTGAAATATATTTTCCCTCACTGAAATGATCGTCTTCCTTACTTTGCTGGTTTTTCTGACTTGAAATTTGAATTTCGTGTTTGTGCCGGTCTGATTGCCCTTCTCGATTTCCCCCTGTCTCTGATTTTGTGATTGTTCGTATGTCTGTCCTTATTAACTGTAGATGTTCAAAATTGGTGAAGAGTGTATCACTCATTTCATTTTGCGGCAGCTGCCTGAGATCGATATTAGACAAGTGGTTACTTATCTCCTCAAACCACAGAATCAAGGTACTGCAGGTAGTGAGAAAGGCTAGTGCCAAAAACAAGTGGCGATAGTTCAATTTCTTGCTGTGGCAACTCCGCTTTATTTCTGGTTTCATAACTGATCCAGCGCAGAAATCAGTACTCGCTTAATTATGCCTCGAGGCGTAGCCGCACGGTATCTTTGATTTTTTTTTTTTTTTTTCAATAATACACACACTCAGTATAGTTCAATGTACAGTACAGTGTAATAATTATGCTAGTTAGTTCAATGTTCAGGGATCAGTGGTCTGTTATCAGTGACTCACTGATCACTAAATCTATTGGGAGGGAAGTTGCTTTTGAGGCCTTGCCTGCAGTTGAACGAGCTCCTCTGATGGCTTGGATTGAAGATCTTAGGAGTGAAAACGAGAGGCGGCATCTCAGCCAATTCATTGTGGAGGTATAGGGTTGGTCCCATTTTGCGGCCAGGAGGGTGGCAAGACGCTTGTAAGTGGATGTTGAAGCGGGGCCAAGGCCTCCTGTTGATGACATCACGAGTGGTGTGAAGGAAGAGTGCTCTATTTCTTGGATTCGACTTTCATAAGCACGTTTCTTTGTGTTTTCTGTAGGGGTTGGTCTGTCTGTTTGAGGCTGCATGGGGGTTAAAGACGCGTACGTCAAAGTAGGTGCGTTCGAAGCGTCCTCCCCATAGCCCATTTGCGGCAATGTCTAGGTGAGCTCCTTCTGTGATGTTTGCTGTTGTTCCTGGGAGGTGCTCTCCTGAGATTGGCTGCAAGTGTGGTTCGATGCATACATTGTTGCAGACTTCTGATAGGAGGTTGGCCGTTATGTCTCTGATTTCGTTGTGACATAGTGATGGAAACCCTCCCTTGGGGCATGATAATACGTGTTGTACAGAGAACGTTTTTCCGCATTCACAGTTAGTAGGGGTGCTTGACGGTACCCAGCCGTATCTCAGGCATAGGGCGTCCCGGAAAGCACATTTGTGTAGGTTAAAACCAAACTCTGACACTGGAAGGGCGGTCAGCCAGCTTGAGGCTCCTTTCTCCTGGGCTAGTGCCATTGAGTGTTGAAGTGTGCTAGAGAGTGTTGGCTTGAGGAGGCTGGCAGCTTCTAGTTGTTGTGAGCGCCTTTGTTTGTGTGTTTCCCCTTTGGCCTTAAGCTGGTTTTCACATACTTCTGGTGAGTAAGTGGTGGACTGTTCTAAAATCATGGTCTTCAAGGCGCTGGTGATTTTTTGCGAAGCTGAGTATTCCGCAGAGGAGCGTTTTGATGGGTTGTGTAGTCCTATTCCCCCCAGTCTCGCGGGCATGGCTCTCTTTCGGTATCATTAGGGGGGGGCCTTCCTGTCATTGCGGGGATGAGTTTCATTCTGATGATTCTTTCCAGTGGCTCTAGGTGTTCACTTATGTCAGGGGTCGTGCGGGAGAGATATGTCCATTTGCTTGCTAGTCCGTGGGTGATGGCGGCATAGGCTGCATGAGGTTCTGTTTCCACGATAGTGGTCAGCTTCTCGAGCTCCAGGCTCCACTCAGCTACCTTTTCCTTGGTGCACTTGTCAGAATATTCCTTGGAGCCAAGAGAGGTGCCTAGATGGGGTTTTCCCTCCATAGACATATTTACTTGAGTACCACTGAAAGCTGATACTGCCGATTGGTAGTGAGATGGTGTGGTGACTAGCCATGTCTTTGTGGCATTGGTATGGTAACCATAAGCCGGTCCTAGGGAAGTTAATTTGTCCCACCATGTCCGTAAGTCTTGCAGACGTCCCGAGGCGGAGGCATCATCTGCATACCAGACCTGCTGGACATCCTTAGGGAGGGAGTTGATGAGAGGGGTAGTGGAGATGGCATACATTGGCATTGCCAATGGGTCCCCTTGCGTTGTGCCTTCCTGGGATAGGAGGGATGAGCCACCTACAAATAAATCCGTTGGGTCACGGTACGTGTTGATGAGAACCGTTGCTAGTGATGGGCAGAGGTATCTGGCATTTTGCAGGGCAACTTGTCAGTTAAGTGAGTTGAACGCGTTGCTAGCATCCACAAGCAGAACACCTTCAGTGTTTGAATTCAAGAATGCTTCCCTCGTGGCGTGGACTGCTGCTTCTGCTCCTGCGATTTGCCCTGCACACAGTTGTAGAGGGCCTGCGGCTTCCTGGATGTCTCCTCTGGTAACAAGCAGAATGGCCATGGCGATAATTCTCCTTGCAGTCTCGAATATTCCGATCGGGCAGACACCCGGGTTTTTATCCAGTGCAATCAAGCGACAGGCCAGGAGGGGTGAAAGACCCTTGGGATCGACATAGGTAGTGCTGAGACGCCTTGCTAACAGAGCCAACGAGTGGCATAGATCATTTGACGCGCTCTTGAATGATGAGCAGAGTCTCCTCCAGCCCTTAGCATCTATGCCAGAGGGTCCCGCAGCGCCAGATGTTTGTAGAGCAGCTGATCTGATCTTGGAGGCATCTATCAAGTCAAAGACGACAGGGTGTATATCGTTGTGGACTTCTCCTAGGTTGGGGATGGCCGATGCAGAGGCTGGTTGCCCTGGTGGGTGTTTGCTTTTCAGCGCTTCCAGGACCGAAGTTTGTTCACTGCTACTGGATGGAACCATGTCCTCGAGATAGGTTTGTGATCAGTGATTAACGTGAATTTTCTGCCATACAAATACTGGTGAAACTTCTTGGTACCAAATACCAATGCCAGTGCTTCTTTCTCGAGTTGAGCATAGTTTTGTTCGCTTGTCGTTAGCGTGCGTGAAGCAAAACAGATTGGTCTGTCAGCCCCGTCTGGTAGTACATGAGAAATAACGGCTCCAATGCCGTAGGCTGACGCGTCCGCAGCCATGTTGATTGGTAGGTCCGGGTCATAGTGGGTGAGCACATCAGATGATGTAAGTTGTTTCTTTGCTTCTGTAAAAGCTTCCTGACATTCCTGTGTCCATTCCCACTTATGACTCGCTTGCAGAAGTTGGTTGATTGGGTAAAGGATGCTAGAGAGATTCTTGATGAACTTTCCGTAGTAGTTCAGCAACCTGAGGAAGGAGCGAAGTTCTTGAACATTCTTTGGTTCTGGAGCCTGTGCGATAGCATCAACTTTACTTGGAAGAGCTTGGATTCCCTCTTTGCTGATCTGATGACCAAGATATTCTACCGACTTGGCCAAAAAGATACATTTCTCCTTCTTCAATCGCAACCCGTGTTCCGTAAAAAGTTTTAGGACTTGCTCCAGATTGTGTAGGTGGTCTTCTTCATCCACTCCTGTTATCAACAGATCGTCTAAGTAGCAGATAACGTGAGGCACTCCACGTAGGATGGTGTCCATCAGTCTTTGGAATATTGCTGGGGCTGACGCCACGCCAAAAGGAAGTCGGCTGAACTGGTATAACCCTTGATGGGTGTTGATAGTCACGTATTTGGTAGAGTCCTTATCGAGTTCGACCTGTAGATACGCTTGTGACAAATCAAGCTTAGTGAAAAGGGAGTGTTGCGAATAGGTCTTCGGGTTTAGGCAAGGGGTACTGATCAACTTCAAGGTCTCGGTTGATAGTCACTTTATAGTCGCCGCAGAGTCGAAAACGTCCGTCTTTCTTGGGAACTGCGACTAACGGTGCTGCCCAGTCACTGCTAGGTATTTTCTGGATGATACCTTGTTGCTCCATGCGGTCCAATTCATCTCCAATAGCCTCTTTGGTTGCATAAGGAACAGGACGTGGTTTGAAAAACCGAGGAGTAGCATCTGGCCGTACTCTGAGAGTGGCTTTGTGTGAGGTCACAGTACCTAACTCGTCCTTGAACAATGAATCGTATTCGTGTAACAAATTCTTTAGTGTACCTGCAGGGGGAGATTTGACAGTTGCAATGATTTGACAGTTGCAATACATTTCCAGTCCAACTGGAGGTACTTCAGCCAATTGCGTCCAAAAAGACTTGGTCCACTTCCAGCAACCACCACCAGCACCAGCCGAGCCACCTGTTCTCCATAATTAACACACACATTAATCTGACCCGTTACCATCATAGCCTCGTCTGTATATGTCTTTAGCAAAATATTGGACTTACGCAGCTTGAACTTGGCCTTTCTGGTGGCCTCAGAGATAATAGATATTGCAGCTCCGGTATCGATTTCCATCTTGAGTGGAGATCTTGACTGTAACTGTGATCGGCTGTGTAGAAGGCTCGGTCAATTGGTATAGGTGGTAAGTGTCAGCTTCTGAGTCGGTCGAGCTGTTCCCATCTGGTTCCACTAAGTGAGTTTTGAACCTTCTCTTCTCTGTCTTCTTGAACTGAGAGGGTGGGTTGGAGCGGCAGGCTGGTGCTATGTGTCCCTGCTTTCCACATGAGTGACACTCCGCATCCTTGAAACGGCAATCAGCTGCAGAGTGATTCGACTTTCCACAGCGGTAACAAGGTTGGTTTGGCTGCAGTCTCCTTTTGCTTTGTATGCTCTTGATGGAGGGGTTGCTGGCCTTGAGCGCTCTGGTGTTGCTCTCTGCTGCTTCCATTCCCTGTGCGATTTCCATTGCTCTCTTCAAAGTAAGTTCTGTTTCGGCTAATAGTCTTCTTTGCATTGCTTCGCTTCGGAGTCCTGCAACGAAACGGTCACGGTCACGTAGGGCTTCAGTGAGATACGCCCCAAAATTGCAGTGTGTTGCCAGCTTGCGTAGAACTGCATCGTATTCTGCTAAAGATTCGTCAGGGACTTGATCACTTTTTTGAAAATGAAAACGTTCTGCAATCACCGCTCGTGTCGGTTCGTAATGCTTCTGTAGTGCAGCAAATAATTCTCCCTTTGTCTTCGATTTGGGAGCCTCAGGTGCAAGCAAGTCACATAGAAGACTGTAGGTCGTTGCACCAATGGAGCTGAGGAGAATAGGTACTTGCTTATCATCAGGGACTGTATTCGCCGTGAAGTAGAGGTCTACCTGATCCAGGTAGGTCTTGATAGACTCTTGGTCTGGTCTGTAATTGTTGAGAGTTCCATAGTGTGTGGCTGCCATTGCTGTAGGCTACTTGATCCACAATCCTCGTCACCAGTGAGATAACTTCAATAATTCATTAAATCAGAACTCTGATACATACAAAATACACAGGCTATTTATACAAAAACAATACTAGAAAGAATCTTCTAGAACACTAGTACAGAAATGACTAAACAAGAACATGAAACCACTAGAACTAACACAACACAGTATTATTTTACAGAATCACAGGTTTACAGTACAGTCTTTATCTTAATGTTAGTTCCATGTCGTAAGGATACCACAATGTCACACAAATATTCCCCCAAATGCATGACTGTATCAAATAGTGTAAACTAACAGCAAAAAAACATTGTAAAAAAGGTACATGTGAATGACGTAACGGATTGGAGTTATGCACTCGCCGAATTTCGCTTTTTCGTGCTTTTCCTGGCAATTAATCCTAGCAACGGTTAATTCACATTGCATATGATATAGAAATGCAATTAGGGAGGGGTTGGTAGATTATGCTAGCATAATTTTGAGCATAATAGGTACATTTTTTTGGTGAGAATTATGCTGGCATAATAGGCACATTTATAACAATTATGCGAATAATAGGCAGGTTTCACCATGCATAGATTGATCACAGAAATACAAGTCAGTACGAGTCATAGTATAAACAATTGGTGGTTAATTATCTCCTTGCAATTTGATAGAGTCACGTGGCAATTATAAATAATTTTTATTACTTGTACCGCAAAGACATGGGCCTATGTTGTGCTTTGGAGGAATAATGTGGGAATAATAGGCGATTTGAAAAGAATAATAGGCTGTTTACTTGAGCATAAAACAATAGCATAATAGGTAATATCTCAGCTACATGTGCATGTGTAATGTGCATGCATGTATTGACTCCATCATGATCAGTCTACGTGCATGGAGAACACGTTGTTAGTACATTCATGCACTCCTGGTCATATATAGTGATGTAGAGGAATGCCCTATAATTGGCAGAACTATACTGTATATCGGGTATGATTATTTCGAGGGTATACATTTTTGTGGATGTTTGCGGTATATTGTACATGCCTAATCCGCGAAAAACACGAACATTTATATACCCTTGAAATAATTATATACCCGCTATGTGGTAGCTAGCTGAATTCTACTGATCATATATGCATGCATGCATGCGTATGCAGCACCCAAATTATTTGGCGTTCTACAGAACGCCATGCACGCACCAAATGTAAATAAAGCCAATGAACGTATATGACCTGCACTAAGCTGAGTGACTCAATCAAGAACAGGGTTGTAGGCTATAGCCACCAACTTTGTACTGATCAGGTTAATTTAGATACTGTGCACTAGACTTGCTGGCCAGTCCGGTCAACTACCAATCCCCAGACTCATGCAGAGGACTGGCCGTTTCTACTGTTCTTTGTCAGTTGCATGGATACTGTTCTATCCATGACTGTTGTAAGTTCCTGTATAACTATCTATCTCTCCTAGCCTCGACTCAAGTCCGCTTTACAGCTTCTAAAGCGGCCTTGAATCGAGGCTATATCTCTCCATGCCGCACACATTTCCTCCCGTAAAACATTATGACACGTGTCAAAAACCTCCGAGTAAGTCTTTGTTTGCCCCCGGCTCGGGAGCTATTCTCGACTTCCTCGAAGAGTGGACTGAGGCAAGAAAGAAAAAGAAGAGTACAATATATATCAAATATCAACTGTCAAAAATACAATTCTGCTGCGTACACAGTTACTGCACTGGTGAATCGAGGCCAGGGCTAGGGAGAGAGAGTGTCGATCAGCTCTATATGACTATAACAGTAAGTCAGCATGAATCAATGGATGGTATCACAGATAAAAGTCTTTTAGTGTTCCACTGGTACTTAGCTTTAGGGTGTGGCTATAAGCATGAATTAATCCCAAGTGGGCATGCCACTAGCTCTAACTGTACACGCCCAGATACAATCAATACCAGGCCTCGGAGGCGACCTAGCATTCAATTGGAGACGGATCGGCGTGGGATCGAGGCTAGGCTGTATCTTAGGCCACTCCAAGTGATACTCTGGTTTCTGGTCCACCGCCCGCATCAGATTTTATTCTTGGATTTCTATCTCATTATTAGCCTCCTTCACCGGCCTTCCCTAGCGGGAAGTGCGGCCTGGGATCGAGGCTATCTCATTATTGGATTTCTATCTCATTATTTCTACTACGCATGCGCAGAATGGTCCATGTGGTACAAAATAGTGTGATAATGATATTCATTTGCAAAATAATGAGATTCATAAGGTGAAATCGATAATGACATAATGAGAAAAGCCGCCCGCCCGCATGCAATTAGAAAAACTTCAGGACCAGAAACCAGAGTGTCACTTGGAGTGGCCTTAGCTCAGTGTATGCATTTTATATGCAGCTTATGGGAGCACATGATCCGTTTCCAACTCTTTTATCTATGCATGATGCCATCCACTCATACAGGATGACAACACCGGCAAAAAATAATTCTTTTTGCGAGACAAATTAGAGTGGCGCTGTAATCACACCAATTACGGTAGTTCATTGCACCATACTGTATTCTGTTCATTCCCAGTATGTCGTCCCCTCTTCTGAGGTGTATCCTGCTTCCCGGCCAGAGTGTGCGTATTGGAAGGAAGGTATCATTGGAGCTCTCTGTGAACAGGCCGTACCTGAGCAATCTCCATTGCCAACTGGACCTGAGGGTGTCTCCTAATGGAGGGTATGGCTGTGGGGTGATTGATCATAGTCACAACGGCACCTGGTGGTTACCTTTAGGAGTAGATCTCAAGAATGCTGTTCGCCTGAAGAACAGAGAGAGACAAGAGTTGGTGTGCGGTGATATCGTATTGTTATTGTCCCCCAGTCACAAACACTGCTGTGAACTGAGGTTCCAGTTAGGGAGTGAGGCTGGGGAGTATGTGCTGAGTCAGTTACCCCCCACAGATGACCCCCCACGCACACAGGGGACCAAGAGAGAGGGTGGTGACGATTGCACCAATAGTCCAACCAAGATCCCAAGACTAACTAATGACAATACGTGTGTAAGATCATGTGTGGAGACTTGTGCTGTTGATGAGGGTATCTCTACTGACACCCACACACGTACACCTGTCCCTGATATTGACACTATTGAATTAGAGTATTGTCCACATTGCACTGAACTGATTTCTGTACCCGACCTTCCATCTCATGTTGACCTTTGTCGTATACCCCATCCCTCCTTGGTAAAATGTCCACTATGCTTCAAATCATACCCGACAGCCGACCTTTTATCGCATGTGGACACTTGTTGTGGAGGCAGCAATGCTGGTTCTGCAAGAGAGTACACACTGGAACCTTATGCTGAACTAACAAGCTACAATGCAATAGATGTTGAAGTCGATGGTACAGCCAAAAAAGAGCAGTGTGTAGCAGAGGGCCACAACTCTGCATCTGAAGTAAGTCAGTAGCTACAATAATTGTATTGATTCTCTCCCATGTAGAGTGACAGGGAACATTGTGAGCACTGCCTGAAGCTATTCCCACTGACTCAGCTGATAGACCACGCCCTCTCCTGCTCACAACAGAGGGGCCTGGTAAGTCCATCCTAACTCACACCCTCACCACTCACAAAGCCTCACAGGACAGTGCCAAATGTGTGGACGGGAGTCAAGATGAGTGGGGGGAGCCTGTGGAGAGGTGTATGCACTGTTTCAGGGATTTCCCACTCAGTAGTCTGGTGGGCCACTCTCGATTATGTGAGGGGGACATGCTCGGGCCTCGAGGACGCTTCACAGCCTTCCTACCGTCAGTCCATGATGTGAGTGCCTCTGTCTATACTACTCTAACACGCACACACACACACACATGCAGATGGATCCAATGGCTTTGTCTGTGCTCACAGAAACACAAATGGCAGCTGTGGACTACGTCATGAAGAGGTCAAAGGTTGAAGCAGAGAGCGCGTACCCTGAGCTCAAACGTAAAGTGGTCTCCCTTGGATACACAGAGAAAGACTTGGATACGTAAGAAAAATGTTCATTACAATCAAAATAATAATTATTGCTCAAGAGCAATTGTATGTGTGTGTAAACAATGTGGCTATGAATGTGTCACTAAACTAAACTGCTACAATATGTTTGCCCCCATAGGACCCTCCAGTGGGTTCGCCGTGATGCACCCATCATAGTGCATGTAAACCTTGACCGAGTGCTGGAGTTCCTGGTCAAAGACAGCCACTATCGGAACCTGTTTGAGGTGCGCTCTGGAGGGGGCAGCACAGACACTACTGCCAGGGCGTCTTGGGAGGACAGGATATTCAACAACCTCTATGTCTCCAGCCCTCCCTCAGAGAGGGTCAAGTATGGCGTCCTCAATATTGGTACGTAGTTATCAAGTGTGTGTGAGTGTGTATGTGTGTCCTCTCCTAGTGGGGGACCCAAGAGGAGTTCAGTCGTGTTATTCGTATGGAGACTCCTTCTTACAAGTGAGTGTACAGTCGACTATCTTTGAGCATTCAGTGATGTGTTGTCCATGCACAGTTAAAAAAGGTTCGCTTGAGGACAACTTTTGCATCTACTGACACTTCGCATAGTGGAGTGCAGCTGTCATGCTGTGAGCACTATGGCAATGTTCTGAACCAGTATAGCAACCCAGAGCTACAAGCTGTGAGTGTATATAATTATTATACAACCCTTTTTCACTTTATTTTGATTAAGGTCACTATAATTAGTTTTTGTGAAATTTTGGCAGCATGCAGTGTATGAATGATTCAAATTTTGGCATAAAGCAACTCAAAAAATGTCTACTTAAAGAGAGGTCATCTATTAATCGAACAAGAGTAGAGATACATGTAATAGCTGGCCGGCCCAAGTACAGCTATTATTGAAGAGTGGCCAGCTATTATCTCTACTCTGTATTGATTTGGCTAAAGATGACCTCTAGACTACTTTAAATATACATTTTGAGTTGCTTTATCCCTTTCCAGGTCAATCGCAAAATCTGGAACAGTCCGTCACTTTAGTTTGCATTTAAAGTCAGCCCAACGCACCAAATTAGTTGATTTTATCGCCGCCCCAATGAAGTGGCCATGGCTTAGAGATGGGTGTGGGTCGATGGTAGTTCACAAACTAACTAGTCGATTTTATGCCTTGCTGCTGCCTTGATGGAAGTATGTGTGGCCTTTAAAAGCTATACTCTGGTAAACTATGTTATAGCTGCTTAGCAAGCACGTAGACTATTGTAGTGCATGTGTCAACTTGTGTAGTGCCTGTGTACACAAATGGCTTGCTGCTTAATCTTTGAACATTCTATGGCTACCAAGATAGTCTAGAAGGTCTACCAATAAATGTTTTTTTAGTGCCCTCAGTAAAACTTTAAAGGATTATTGCATTCATCAATCCACCACAGAATCCAATATCAACATTGACAAGTTGATATATAGCACGCTCCCTAGCTTGTTGTTGTACAATGTACAATTTGACCAGTAAAGGAAATTTTAATCATTCATACACTACTGGCGAAGTTTCTGATTAGTGACCTTACTTAAGTAAGCAGCTAGGGTTTCATCTAGGATTAAAAGTTTGTGGGGATGTTTGGCGCAAAGTATTTGTTCATGCCCACTTGTTGACCACACCCCTAGTGTATCACCGTAGTTACACACCATAGACAGTACATTCTATGTATCGTATATGCTTGATCAGAGGCCGTTCTTTATAAACTAAGGCCGCTTTCAAATAGAAACTTTGACTCGAGCGTTTCTGCAGCTTTTTAGTGCTTCACAAAGACTCAGAGTTCAAGTCTATGCTGGTGAAAATCACTTTTGATGACGAACTAAAGATTGTTGAATTAGCTGGAGCTAATGAACGCCTCTCTTGAATAGCCAACAAACACCAATTTGGGGAGGGGGAGGTTTACCCTTGCCCCCCCCCCCCCCCGACTAGATGAAACTCTGGTCAAGTGGTTCCTCCCTCCTCTGGGTTGTACGTGTACTATACGTATCAATCAACCATATCTACACACAGATATTGGATGTGGCAACAAGAAAACAACCTTTCCTACAATCAAATGTCATCACTCAATACAAAGAGGTATGTCTATAATCTTCCCCACCCCATTACAGCTCCCTCTCCCCCCCCCCATAGGTTCAGATCCATGGTCCGCTGTGTCTCTCTGAGAACGTAGATTGTATAGTAGTCAACGATCGGCATGCGAGTGACTCGGCAACTAGAGGCCTTCTGGACACTTTTTTGGAGCAGAACAAGTGCAATCTCCTGTGGATGGACTCAGTGGACTCTATTGGTTACCCCTCCTTCACCCCATCAAGTCACATCCCTTTGTCTATGCCCCCTGTCCCTATTGTACCCCCCATAGCATGGGCCCCACCCACTGCACGACGTAGGAGACGACGACGCCGCCGCCACCATAGAGACAGTGGATGGTGACAAGTTTACAAACATAATAATTTCAAAATTTGTTCATCATGTGTTTTCCTTTCATTAATACTTCAATTTTCCAATTTCATCAATCTCACGCTTGACTACATCTCACACTTGACCACATCTCTTTTCTGTATGTGTGCAAAACCAATAATTAACATTAATTTTCGTTATTGTTGTGAGGTATTGTCTAATGTGTACGTACCGTTCTGGGTTTCTGAAACAGCAGGGCCAGCAGCAAGTACCACATGTACATCAGTCGGCTCTATAGGGTCATAATTGCAGGTTGTGTGGATCTGTGCATGGGCCAAAGCCTGAGGGCCAGTGAGGGATAGCAGGAACTATGAGTGGGAAAATAATGAGGGTGCATGTACGCTGTAACACTAGCTAGCTGGACCAAGAGGAAAGAAAAGGTGTCTCAATGAGCCATCGTCCTGTGCGGCTTTAATTTGAGCATGCACTCACGTCATGAGTAATCACGTAGCCTGCAACACGAGACATGACCTCACTTCACTCTAAAGTGACTTACATGTAATTATCAAATGCACACACACTGTCGGTTATAGCGTCTGCTTCAGGAGCATGAATTTTCACACTGAAATAATTATGAGGGTCTAGGACATTCTAGACTAGTCCGCAATAGAAGAGGTAGAACCACATCACATTACATTTTACTGCAAGACCTCGATTTAATTAATTAAAGCGACAATTTCACTGATTACAAAGACAAAAGATGCTTATTCTTCTCCCTTTCGCTCTGAATTTTAGACATGGGAACAAGACTATAGGCTTAAGATGGACCACTAGATTCCATTGTGCAGCCACAATGCCGCATGCTGCTTGCATGTTGCATGCACAATAGCTAGCCTCTAAGTCTTCCCCAGGCCAATTTTTAAAGAAAAATCGGTCTAGGAACAAGGCTATAGCTACTTGCACACTTCCTGTCGTGAGATAATTATGAGTATAGTTTATAGTTATTATGTTCTAGTAACAAATGGGTTACTACAATAGGTAGGAAGCAAAATGGGTATAAAATGTTGATAAAAGAGCAAATTCGGTCAAGGCTTTATGATCGATTATAGTCGCACTAATTGGAGGTACAGTGGAACCTCTCTATAACGGACACTTTTGGGGA
Source organism: Halichondria panicea (assembly GCF_963675165.1). Lineage (NCBI taxonomy): Eukaryota > Metazoa > Porifera > Demospongiae > Suberitida > Halichondriidae > Halichondria > Halichondria panicea. Next base: position 2,880,804 of record NC_087388.1, read on the forward strand.
ACAATGTTTTGGCCTTTATATAGAGGTGGCATTTGTTGAGAGGTTGTTTTGTATACAAACTGTTCATTTGGGACCTGGGTGCCTGGCCGTTATATAGCAACTGGCCTTTATTCGGAGGTGGTTGTTTACAGAGGTTCCACTGTAGCTCTACTTGGTTTACTAGCCTCAATTTCAGGGTGCTTAAAAAACCGTACCATATACCGTATAGCGCGAAATTTTCGAGGGGCTTAATTTTCGCGGATTAATTAAGTCCACGAAAATTGTTAAATTACCTGCTAGATCTATAACGTGCAAAAATTTAAGGTGTGGCTTCCGGTAAGCCGTCATTCCGCGAACATTGTGCAACGAAATAGCTTTTAGAGGCCAATCCACGAAATATAAGTGCCTCGAATATTTCGCGCTATATGGTAATTGGTATATAGCACACTTTTTGAGCCATGAAAGTGCGGCTGCCTCTAAATAAAACAATACATTTTACACTATACTAGAATGGCAATGCATGTTGCGTCCACCGTTAGCTATGTTCGTGGAACAATAATTAAATTTTGTGGAGGATAAAAAACTGCGAAAATTAAGCGCCTCGAAAATTGAGCGTTGTATAGTATTCAACACATTGCAGCTGTCGCCACTTTTAGAGGTCAGAAAATGTCTAAGCTTGAGGGTGTCACATATTTCGAGGGTCACCTTAAATTTCATGCTTACAGAACAGAATGTCATCCCGTCAGACCATTGATTGGTTTTGGCTAAGTTATTTTGTGTGTATAGGTTGTGCGTACGTCTTCCACTGACAAAATGACCTTCTGTTCTTTGTCATAATTAATAAGAAAAAATATGGGAGAATTTGGAGGAACAAAAAAAAGATTAGTTGTTTCTGTTCCTCAATTCTTCCCGTATTTTGTCTTCTTGACCTTGTGACAAAGAAAAAGAAAAAGAAAAAGAAGAGCCTGCGAAGGAGGCTACGAGATAGATCCTGGTTGGATTCCTTTAAATTGCAATTCCCATGAAATTCCCAAATGCATGTTTGGACTATACCTAGAACGTAGCTGCTAAACTATGTCAGCAAGTGCAATAAAATAGCTTCTCATTTCATGCTACACACGTATCATTATGATGATGGTACTAGTTACGATGGTACACATGATTTATAGGAGATGCTTATGTCCAAATATAAGTACATATAATACACATGCATGTATAATAGTATAGTGGATAATTTTCTGTACATCAAAAGTGTTTGTGGAATACATTCACATGTTTTGATAGTGCATACGTCCACTGCCAAGAAGTGGCTCACGGTAATACTCATCGTCATGGTTCACCGCTATAGCTACAAACTGTCTGATTCTTGCCTGACCATCCTTTCTTTTGCGCCACCATTTCTTCGCTTGCCAAACACTATGTGCAAATACAATCGCACCAAACTGAATGAAGGCTACGCCCAATGAAACCGTGACTACAGTTGCTTCGGTGTCCTGGTCAACGTAAATAATGCTTATAAGCAAAATGGACGCATTGAGAAGAAATGACTTTTCAAGAAGGGACACATACCACTCCTTGTACATGTTTGTGTGTAGAATTAATATGGAGGTAGTGATAGAAGCAACCAAAACACTTGTTCTGGAATTAGTGGTAGCGCATGTCACAGTAATAACTGCTCGTGCTAGTAATAAAATGCCAGTCCAATAATGGAACTTGTCTTTGAGTGGTCCAGTGTAAGCATCGAATAATGGCTTCCATTTGTTGATCCATCGGAATGGCCGGTAGTGATCTACCTTTCTCAGTGGTTGAATGAACAATAGGGTGATCATAAATGGAGCCCACAGAAGAGCCAGGACCAGCAGAGCCACAGCAAAAAGGATTGACTGAGCGGAATCAAGATAGCTAACGGTACCATCCTCTGTCCACACTACAATATAGCCACCAGGATAGTATAGGAAGGTGAAACTAACAGCTGTGATAATAGTTTGCAATATTTTGGAGAATGATAAAAGAAAGAGAGTTGCTAGTAAATGAATGGTGCTGTTTCCAAAATATCTCGATACTCTGAATGACAAGTGAGATGCAACAATTATCCCTCCAGCAATTGTCCATATGTACAGAGGGAACACAAACTGTAACCATGTTTTCCAGTAAGCATCTAAACCATCAAATAAACAGGTGGTAATCCCCAAGTCTAGATTGAGCCAAGCTATAAAAACTTTGAGAAATTGTCCAATGCCACTTGGAGATTTGTCAACTGGCGCTATCATATTTTGATGGGCCCAGATGATATTTGCATAAAAGACAAGTCCATTAACGGTTCCAATGGCAACAGTTAATTCTAAAATCTTTATAATAAGCACTAATGCAATTCCTGCGAAACTGAATGCGAATAACAATGCTAGATAGTTATTCGAACAGTATTGGCATACTGTGCTACCAAGTACTCGACTAAAATTTGCCATACAAGTTCCACATAAAATCCCCGACCGCCCGTTATCACACTGTACATCAGGATTATCAAGATCGACTGGAATCCTTGTTTGCCTGCAGTAATTTGGAGGACAATGCTGAGTGATTAGCGTACATTTTGTTGTATTATGTTCAAACGTTCCTATCCACTGTGAACCAACACGGTATATTTCCTTTGAATGATTTTGAATTGAACAATGCACAATTTTATTATCGCTAAAAAATTGTGTACAATCACATGAAGATGGCGTTCCAATCAGGGCAAAACCTATAGGACATTGAAGGAAAGAAAAGGATATAACAACATCAGTCGTCAACAAAGTTTGTGGGATATATCCACTTGCATTGTATACGTCGATATTATTCTGTATTGCATCTAGATCTAGAGATGGGTAATACGTATTATAGCGTTCCTCTTCGGCTTTTAAAATTATAACAGGACGTGGATTGTCTAGGTTATGTAATGGTTGATATGCAGTATATGTTATTTCTGTGCAGTTTGGGTGTTTATTCAATTGTGATGTTTCATGCGATCCTAAAACGATATCCTCAGATCCAGCACTAGCCAACACCACTGATGACAAAGCACCAAATTCAAATCCAACAACGGTAACCGATAGCTTCAATTCCTCACCAGGGTAAAGGTCCTTTGTCGTATGATCAATGTATTTCAAACTAGCACACTCTGGTTCACCTTTGAGATTGCATAAACAAACTCGCTTTGGGGAAGATGAAATACGGGAAAGATGGGACGACTGATCAAAACTGAATAATTGCTGGCTAGCATTGATTGATGGTGTTGGAGTCCTGTTTTGAGGTCTATCTATGATACAGGTGTCATGTACAGCAGCCCCATAAATATGATCACCTCCCCTTGCTGCTTTGTTGTACAAAAATATGAGCTCAATATTCAGTTTCTGTATGTCATCAACTGTAGGGACCTGGTAGAAGCATTCTGCTGGTTCTATGGGCAAGTCTAATGGTTCAATGTACATAGCACCACCTACATCTGAGGCAAAATTATTATTAAATAATGTTGTGCTGTTGTTAACGAAACATAGCTGAGCATTAATCAATGACAAAGCTCCACCTTGATATCCAGTGTTGTTAGCGAAAATGTTCTGTCCAATAGATACAGCGTACCGTATGTTTGTTTAAAAGCTGTTCCAGGATTGCCTAAAAAAGTGCAATTATTGATGATCGTTTCAATTAACCCTTTTGTACTTGTACCTAAGCCTAAACCAACACCATTGTTGGTAAAAGTCGAGCCAGTAAACGATACGGAAGAAATACTTTGGCTTTCCCTGTCTTGAAATGAACATGTCCTAATAATATTATTATGAAGGGTAGATAATGATCGTCCATCTGTGACTACATGTACAGCACCAATTCCATTGTTTGACAAGTGGCAATTATCAAATACAAGGCTGAAATTGCTTCCGAGGGCGCTTATCTCGAATCCAACTAGATTGTGAGAAATGTTGGTGCTTTTTAAATGGGCCTGTAGGAATGAGTCTGAATCCAAACGTATTGAAATACCTGTATCGCTATAGTATGAAATATCACAGTCATAGACATTCAGGTTAACGTAACTCCCCTTCAGAAAAACAGACACTCCAATACCAATCATGGTAATCCCAATCGGTACAGTATTGTCTTCTAATAGAATGGAACAATTTAGTAGATGTTGCACTCGAATAGATATAGAGTGTAATGTACAACCTGTGATGCTTATAGAAGGGGCTGTCGGTACTGGCTCCCTCTGTTTTATGAAAGCAGTGGTAATCATTTCAATTTTGAGTGGATTTTCTTCGAACAATGACTCTTTTAAGCTTATGTAGCGAACACCAGACAATAGAGCTCTCGAATTTAAAGCAATGTTAAGCCCAACTAGTGTTTCTCCACCGATTACTTGAAAACATGTTGTGTTTTCTAGTTCTTCTTCACAGGTGATTAAAATATTTGTCATGCGTATACTCGTTACATTATTAAATAGAAAGCCACGTTGCTGAGTTGTGCATATCGATGCAGTATCAAAAATATACATTGTTCTCATAACAAATTTAACCTTTTCAGTGATTGTGAAGTCATGGGTGTTCAAATAGTAATCAGCTACTCCATTAAGGAACACTAGAGACACTTCACTCTCATTTCCAAAATACTTATCAGAATAGACAGCATATTCATCAAGTGTTTGACATGGCTTATCTGTTGGGCAAGCTGGGTTAGGGGGATGTGATGGGGTCACATAGAACTCATTGGAGAAGACAGGTACACCAAGACACAGCAACATCCAGAACAACATAGCAAATCGAAGTAACATTGTGTCCTACAGTAAAACAGGCTCATGTGAAGACATTATCATATAATTACCGGTATGATAATCATGTAATGTACAAAGTATCAAAGTATGTAAGATAGCTACTCTATAATTATAATAGAGAATACTAGGAGCTTACACACGAACTCAAGATGATGTACAACAACACCATTCAAGTCACTGTCTGTGCCACAATATCCTTACACGACTAGCTTTCTATAGCTAGGTCACTCACTATAAAAGGTAAGAACTCCAACAACCTTTCCCACAAGTATACACCTGTCTCCCCACAATTGAATAGAGTCTAGCATGTACATGCTTGTATATGCATAGAAACTTTATTTTCACCATGCATCCACAAAGTGATACGGGAGATACAAGATTTACAAGGCTGAGGCGACCAATTTTCAAAAAAAAATTGCCAAGCCATAATCGAGGTTCTACTGTACTAGTGATGACGCAGTGCCAGGCAAATGCTGTTACTATACCACTCTTAACTCAGTCAGCAACCTCTCTATAATTATAACGACACTCTTCACGGCAATTTCACGGAAATTAATATCAGTGCTGTCTAAAAGGTGCGGAGCAAGTTAAATGTCCTCAAGGCATATAACAGAGTTATAGTAAAATTATAGTCAGAGCAAGAAAATAGAGAATTACAATTTGGGGGGGGGGGGGGATACATTTAAACATTTAATAGTCAGTCCAGTAACTGGAGAAGACGCACAGTGTAGGCCTGTTCTCTGGATAATTTATAACAGGCATCCCCCGGCCTGCATAAACTACAATACACATGTATATTCATGCAGGCTACTCCTCTTGATCTTGCAATGGCCTCCTCCAGAGGAAATACCTCCATTGTGCGTCTTCTCCAGTTCCTGAACTGACTAAACCTTTAATTGGAGAATAAACAACACCTTCACAATTTCTAGGGCAGAGTAAAAACTCTCATGCACCAGCATTTCACATGCAAAGCTCTTGGTGGGTGTGGTTTCCTGGCATTGACACGCAAATAATAAGTATAGGATATACCACACCTAGGAGGAGGATATGCACCCATATATCCTCCGCTACTGTGGTTACTCCGAGGCGGAGCCGATGGGTATGTAACCATGGTAGCGGAGGATATATAGGGTGCATATCCTCCGAGTATGTGTGGCATATCTGACTTATACCACGTGACCGCAGCACTATAAAAGGATCTCCCCCTAGCAACAATTCAATCCACGATGCAGACTGCAAAAAAATAACAAGACTATGCCGGATTTTGCAGCCGTCAAAGAGCTAGTTGAGCAACATGTTGACTCGTACAGATGCTCAAGAGCTTCCTTGGTCCAAGCGTTGACCATTCGACGTCCCCTACTGGAGTTGCAAGCTCTTCTTGGATAAAATGTATCTAAACCGTGCCCATGGACCCATGGAAGCTTAGCCATCTTGTTGGAGAGCACCTTCTGTGTTTCTGCCGTCGCTTTGAGTCTTAGTACTGTCAAGCATGGCTCTTTTCTCTTTGCTTACTTTCTTGAACAAAAACTAAAAAACAACTTGAAAAACTGTGCATGCCTGGGGCTGTATGCTAATATTCTATATATCCTACAGCTGTTGACCAATGAGATCAATTAGTGGGTGACGTAAGTGTGGTATACTTATTTTTTGAGGGCTCTCGAGCTAAACAAGGAACATTTCACCCGAAGGAGGGTGAACATTTTTTGTGTAGACAGGTATATATGTCATTGTGTATACATGGAGTTATATAAATATATGGAGTAAACACAAGGGAGCTTTACAGTGAGTACGTTGTAGATAATTGCTCTCTATCCGTTGCAGAGAGGTTCCATGAGGGTCCTTATCAAATAATCATGCATTACACTGTATAACTAGATCACTAAAGTGCTAAACTCTCGGCTGGTTAATTAAGTTTCACAACCAGATTGTTGTACAAATTATTCACAATAGGTGAAAATCTGAACGTGGAAACCAATAGCAGCAACTCAAGGCTTTGAAATGGCAGTGGTGTATGGTCACTTGGTCAGACACAATCGTCCGTTGAAGATGAAGAAGAATTAGACGAACTTCCACCAAAATAATGTTCTTTAGGCAACACAACCACAAAGTCCTCTTACACTGAGACAATCGACACGTACTGTGAGTGTACCCACAGAGATATGGACAATATGTATACCTTAGATCTCTTAGAGTTGTTAATCAAATTTATGATTAATTTTGTATCTCTTATGGTATAGTGTATAGGTTAACTTTCAACATGCACATGAGATATTATTATGATAACCTCTTGATAAGAAATCGATATTGAAATGTACACAACAAAAGGTGCATGCATGGATTTCACCACTGAATGTGTGAATTAAAGCACAGACACATAGTCAGTGTATATCTTTAATACTAGTAAGTATTAGTTATTGCCCAGCCAGAGTGCAACATGCCATATATTGCACTGGAGCAATATAATGCCCGAGGGCCGCAGGCCCCGAGGGCATTATGTCATCCAGTGCAATATATGGCATGTTGCACGAGGGCGCCTGCAATAACTAACTTGTTGCCCAATGACGTTAAACTCGTCTGACTGGTCATATAAATCGTAATAAAAGACATGTGTTTTGAAGGAATTTAGTGTATTCATTAGTTTTGCTGAATTCCATAGTAAATTTTTAGGTTTTTTTCCCACTAGTAGTTGTAAAAGTAGTAGCCTATAAAAGGGAGCAACTGAGTATTGGGTGGGATGGTGGGGCATATGTCCCAAATGGATATCTCTTAAAGAAATCTACTGCATCTACACACAGTGCAAGTGCATATAATCCAGTGCAATATATGGTAGCCATGGCAGTGATGCAACATGCCATAATTATACTGAGCACTGGATTGCTTTGATCTGGGCAACAAGCCATTTTGTTGCATTTTGAGTGGGCAGATCAAAGGAAATACTGTGCCAATATCTGCCATATAGCACAGGTCAAGCCTTGAACTGTGCCACTATCTAGATACCGGTCCCTTTTATAGTGTAACACTGTTAAACAGATTCAGTGGTAGGCAGAAAACGTTTTTCATGCGTCTGGTGCATTCCACAGCCACCACAAGTAGTTGAAACTAGTTGTCCTATAAAAGGAGTGATGTGTACACGGAAAGGAATGCACAAGGAATGCAACAAATCAGTTGTTACACAGCTCACTCGTGCTGCGCTGCGCACATTGGATATAATTATTGGCTCAGTAGTGCCTTTTCCCTCGAGGGCCGCAGGCCCTCGGGCCTAATCACTACTGAGCCAATATATCCCATGTGGCACTGTGCATGTGTCACAACTATAACATAGCACCTGTAAACTACACATAATAATTGTAAGCACCTAACTGCATGTAAACTAGATTACAAGAACATTCTGTTTCTACTCTAATGTTGTCAATTGTTAGGTGACAAGTCTAAGTCATAAAAAGCACCTAACTGCTAGATTACAAGAACATTCTGTTTCTACTCTAATGTTGTCGATTGTTAGGTGACAAGTATGCATTGTAAACTTGCTCTACTTGATGGTGCAGGTTGTACTCTTCATCCCTCACACGACGTTTGTACCAACAAGCAATAACAAGATGGAGAAGAAAACCAACAATGCTTAAAAGTGCTCCAATAGAATACTGACTCATGACACAGAGATTTGTTTGACAGAGATGATCGAACAACAAACTTGTCACATAGCCAAGAAAATTGAACACAAAAATCCCCAAAAATGCAATCCCTGACAGCAGTCCTCTCATGCTGTATGGTGATTGTGCAGACATAAACTCAACTGTAAACATCACCAGTAGTCCGAATGAACCAAATGAGACTATTGTGAATACCATTAAAGCCCAAAGTGACACTTGATAACCAAGCTGTAGTGCGACGACATTGTAAATTGAAAGAGAAATGTTAAAAATAGCCACTGTGAATAAAATAACACCTTTTCGTAGCATACAGCTGCCAAGTTTGTGCCTGAGAATTGGGAACAAGTAAAAAGTGAATTTGTACAGCAGTGTGATAACCATACAACACCACCAAGGGTTGTATGTGAATTTTGAGAACAAATGATAAAAACAATTAGGGGTTGTGGAATCATTGAACAGTTTAGGGATAGGTAAAGGCTTAACAACAGAATGTAGTGGACCGTAAAGATTGATAGCAAATGATGTGATGAATACAGGTAGAAGAACAACTAACAGTCGGAAAAAAGTTTTCACATCTTCTACTTGTTCTATTGAAAATGGTCCACCATATCTCGACTTGGCAAGGTCTATTCTAGAAGGTATCTCTTCCTCCCAGTATGTGAACGCACTGCGATTGATGGGAGACCTGTGTTTCCATGCAAACTTGACCACTCTATAACAGTTCTTCAATGAGTGAGGAGAATTTGGTTCAATGATAAGTAATCTTTGACCAAAAAGGAAAAGCAAGCACAATAACACACATGCAATAATAACGGGTAGCAGGCTTAATACTTGTGAGGATATTTGCACATCAGTGCACTGAAATAAGACATCATATATCGAATTGCTCATCCAAAAAGCGATAGTTAAACTCAAAAAGATCGAAGCGATATAGTCAATGATACCGGTTGAAGAAGCATCCGGCATCTGATCCAAACCAAGCTGGAAAACGGTCACTAAACACGCCCCTCCACCAGAATAAGCTAGCAGGCTGGATAGTGGACCAAATATTGCACTCATAATGATTGGAACATGATTTTCGTGAACATTTCTGAGGATTAAAATGCACACACATTCTACTATGACTCCCAAGAGCATAATTACAGCCCCACCTTTGAACACCTTGTAGTTTCCAAATTTTGAGTCAGCCAGCCATCCAAAGAATGGAAAAGAAACTGCAAATACCACAAATGGTACAACACTGGTCAAGACGACCCATTTAACACCAGAGAAAGACAGTCCACTGTAAACATACCTCTCCAGCTCCATGGTGGACCATATCACTGTGTGCACACACAGACTGCATACTAGCACAAGAGCGACTCCCTTTGAACAACACATATTAAAGTGAAATGAACCGACTCGGATAAAGAAAGCTAATACAACTATTTTGTCTGATCTCTCTGCACAAACTCAACCAAGACATGCAGTTGATGCATTACATTATTCATAAGCCACATAACTGAATGCCATAAAATTAAGGTTATTACCTAAATTGGTCAGCTAGTATGTGAGTACACTACGATGGAGCGTTGCAAACTTGACGAGGAATGTATGTGCATGGTTCAATAGAGTCAGCGATCCTCGACCAAACCGAAAAGCAAGCAAGAAAACACACATGCATGCACTATCATATCGAACCATACAATATTATTCTTAGCTTAAATAGCTGGAAAAATTCATTGTACGACAGAGATGCCTATGCAAACACACTATATAATTCGAACACACAAGTAACATTGATGATCGGAAAGACATACAAAGTGAAGTAGCTAGGTGACTGATCATGGTCACTAATAAACATAGAAGTATTGTATGCAAGGTGGGTCTACACCCCAGGAACCATGTGGTGGTGAAGTGACTTTGACATGGATGGCGGTTTTAAATTGACTTCCTATAATTATGCGCATTGCCATAATGTAGGCAACTCACTGCCTATTGTGGTTTACCCTGCATGGCACGGTAGCTACTGTTGAGATATACATTCCATGGGGGCCTCCGTGATTAAAATTCACACACAGAACATTGATAATTTCTGCATTACAAGGTATAGATGTACGTTGATATCCATTAAGGCAGCCACTATACCTTAAAATTCATCACTTGAACGGCAATATAAAGATGAGACTGACTGTGCATTGTATTACATACAACTTTCAAGAAACACAGTCATCTACACAAGAGCAGAAAGGACCAGCACTACAAACCCATTGATCTTGGGATCGGAATTTTTGATCCTACACGCGATATCATCTCAGAGTATGGGAAATATAGACAAGTGAAGGCGAACAACTCTTCCACTCTGAAAACTCTTTTATGACAAGGAGCTCTACGGCCACAAAGGAAGGCGTGGCAGCTACATTTTCTGTTGTGCCTCTTGATGCTGCCAGCTATGAGGGGTGAATAGTGCCAAAAGGAGGCTGTATTTTAGGAGGTGGCGGCGGCGGTCTCTCATCATAATTATGGTGGCGGCGGTTGTATTTTTGGAAGCGGTGTAGTCTCACATGGAAGGTGGCGCAGGCGCATTACGAAGATTTTAACTAATAGAGGAGGGTGAAAGATCACGTGCAAGAGAAGTAACAACCCACGTGTCAGATCCAATCGTCAGCGCTAGCGATGTCGGATCTACAGTCTTTAGTAACTGCTACAAGTGAACTCCAGGAAAAGCTGTTGAACGCAGTGAGACGTATTGAGCGACAAGGTAAAGTATAATTATTATTAATGTTAATTGCGCGCTTAAACCGGCCTACTGGCCGTCTAATCCACATATAAAGCCTACTGTGCATGTGAAAATTAAATCACAATTGTTGATAGTATAGTGCACTCAGTGCAGTAGGTACTTTTTGTAACTGACATAAAGCCTTTGCATGGTACACCATCGCAGAGTCAACCACATGCCTCTTCTTCTGCCCTATATGGTATAATTAACCACATCTTGTATCTGTATCTGGCGGTAGAACTGATTATCCCATGTCTATTATTATTTAGGTCTCAGAGTGATCTGATAACATGGTTGTTTAATTGGAACCCATCGAGCTCCGTAGGGAAAAAAAGAAAGAATACAACCAAACCAAGAGCGAAAAAAAAAATCCCAACATGGACACATACAATGTACCTTTGTGGCTCTTGCCACTGTGAACCAAGAATATGTTCCTGATATCCAAGAAAGAGCAGAACTAATGATTGTTGGTCTAGGGGAGAAGCGAATCACAATCAGTGCCGATGCCAAAGCCCAGGAAATCTGTAGTGAGCTATCAGTTCACTTTCCCAAGTTATTGGATAGTGGTGGCTTTGAGCTGCTACGAGTACCTGAAGGAGGGAAATAACTCAACGTTATTGCTTCTCCCGAGTCGGGTTACACAGTAAGGGCAGTAGTCCATTATGCCAAAGTTTACATCAGGCCAATGCAAAAAGATTTGTCTTTGGATCCTGTAACAGAGCCGGTTAGTTGGAAATTCTTTGCACATGACTGTGTTTATGTATATTGTTGTTGCTTTACAGAATTACATTGAACCACCAAAGGAGCAATGCCATACTTGCGGTAACCTGGTGTCCATCACAGCTCTAAAGGAACATATCACTTCGTGTAGGAAGGCGTAAGTACAGAAACGCAATTTGTGTATGGTAATTTAAACTTCAGTTTGTGCAGTGAGATCAAATCAAATGAAAAGTTGGATTACAGTGATACAGATAATCGCCCAGACATCTTATCAATTTTTTATGAAATAGTACATCTGCTGGTTCATTGACTGTTTTGATAACTTTCAAGGATAAAAGCAAGCACGAAGAAAGTGATAACAACGAAGAATTTGCTCATGGTGTTGGGGAAACCCGAGAACATGCTATTAACCTTGATGAGTGAGAACACGCACATTATTTTATTTTGTTCAATACAATATATAGCACATACATAGTTCATGACCATAGCCAAGAGCCTTATGCTCAGGGGGACATTGGAGGAGTCTGTGTCAGCTTTTAATTAGCTGAATTCGATGACACTGTCATGGAAGTAGCTCTCCATTTGAGTAAGACGATTAAACAACCTCAGCCATCCAACCAACCGGAGTAAGATTGTGTCTGTTATAGGAGTGCATTGTCGGTAATCTGAGGAAAAGTGTAAAAGCTATCAATTCCAAATTCGAAATGGTGATAAGACGAGGGAATATTTTAAGTGATGCGCTACGTCGGATGGACAAGATCACTTTTGACTCACACAAGCGCACAAGCCTCTGAAGGTGCATTAGTAATTTAGTGGCCTATGTACGTAGTTATAAGACTATAAAACTCGCGTGTATATTTCATACTGGTAGACTTACAAGGGATTTTTCCGGCTGCTGCAGTACAGTATCTTATCGAAATTCTTGGCATAATGTAGTGGCATACCAGCTAGGTGGGCATTAAACATGTTAACTGCCCCGCATTAACGTTTGTATGTAGGAATGCATTTAATTAAAACTTGGAAATCTCGCTGCGATGTCCTTATATATAGTTCATGGTGGTGCATCCTTAAGATATTCAGCCCATGTGTGTATAATTTCCTATGTGGAATGGATGCCGCAGACTTGATAGCAGATATTGATGAAGTTCCGAACTCAGATGTCGTGATACTCTGAATAAGGTAGGTACTATATATGTGCGTAGAAGTTTAGTACTTCTCGCTCAACCATGCGTTTGTACACTATAGCTAGCAGTAGTAGTAGTAGTAATATTTTATTTAAACAGGGAAAGTCTCATCAGCAATATTGCTGGTCTTTCTCTGCATGAGAGCCCTGACAAGAATTACAGACAAAAAACAAAAACATGAAACAAACAACGTAAGTTAATTAATTTTAAAAGTGTTATAAATAATTATATTTGTTGAACTAGCTTAATTCTTTTGCTCTTTTATCTAACGAGTTCCAGATAATTTGTAAATAAATGAGTTTTTTAGCCAGCTAGTTCGTGTCTTATAATATATTTTTATTTCTGCCATTTTCATTTTTTGTTGGTCGTATAAGTGTCCTGAAGATACTTTGGTGATTATAATCTTGTAGGTTTTAATTCCAGTTTGTAACCGTCTTCTTGATGATAGTTTAGCCCAACCCAGTTCCTCCTCTAAGGGGTTCTGATTTTGTGCCACTTGGTTTTTCAGAATAGTTCTCATTGGTCTATTCTGCACTCTCTCTATTTTATCCACTAGTTGTTTTGAACTTGGGTCCCATACAGATGTACAGTATTCCAGGTGTGGAAGTACTAGTGATTAATTTGTAGAGAAGTTTTCTTGTAAATATTGTTGCAATTTCCTTGATGAACTCAAAGCTCCATATGATTTTGTTGTGAAGCTATTAATATGGTTCTTGAATGTAAATTTATTATCTAGTAATACACCTAGATATCGGAATTCAGTTGAAGGGGGTGATATTAAGTATAATAATTATTAGCATTTCTTCGTAATTGAGTTGTTTTGCTGACATGTTACGTACATGTGTAATACACGTACAGATCCAAATGTGTGACAGTGTCGAAGTGCTTAGAGATATTTTGGTGGAGAATGTGGATCTGCTAATGGAATGTGGCTTTACTTAAGCTGCTATCAAAAGTAGAAGTTGCAGACAAGCCCACAATCATTCAGACTATCACCCTTCATAAGGTTGTGCTTGTGTTTCTGGCTGAACTATCCCAATTTCGTAAAGGGCTGTGTACACTGTGATGCCCTCTCACAGCATCCTTGCATGGCTACTCCGTTCATTCTTTTGCGTTGACTTCAGGGTTGTTTTCAGTATGAAGTAATTTTGTCAGGCCTTTTTAAATACAGACTCTATTTGGAAACAATAGGACAAAGGAGGAAACAGCTTTCATGTTTTTGTGGACTATCTAGATGACTGTGAGAGAGGTTGGTGACGAGTTTACAGTGTAGATATACATATACCTGTATAATTTATGTATACTAAGCTCTATGCAATTTAGACTTTGTGCTGACAGTAGCCGGTTACGCTACTTTTTGGGTCCACCAAATATTGTTGACCTCTATGAAGATTATTCCCTGTCACCGTTGCTTTCAGTTGCTTCCTCGCCACATAAAATCCCAGAAGATGCTGATAGCGATGTAGAAACTGGAGCTCAAGAGAAAGGTGATGTGCGAATAAAATCATTGCTACGGTTTGTTAGAAATTACTAGATTTTGTTTTTGTTTCTACATGTTTAATAGACGCTGTCACAAAAGTCTCATTATAAACAGTGTCCTGGCGTTTTTTACTGGAGCAGACTGCATACCCCCTTCTGGGTACGAGTCAGGAACGCTCACATTCAGTTGGATTGATCCCTATCAGACAGCATCTACTTGTGCCATTCAACTAACGTTGCCAACAAAGTATAACGATTGTGATGAATTTAAAAACAATTTGGACATTGCATTCACTATGCATGGAGGGTTTGGACTAATTTAGCTTGCTATACGATGACATTCATTCAATACTATTTACTCCATTGTTTTCTCAAACTATAATTATACATGTAATGACTTTGTATTCATAATTATCCTCATTAATAATTGTTTTGTTTCGGTACCACTGGCATAAAGCAATTTTCTGAACTACAAATTCAAGTGTTCTTGTGTATATATCTACTCCATGGCAATCACTGGGACCAATAGGGGAGGGGACATCATTAATTTGCTTAAGTTGCATGTAGTCTCTCTCTTCTAATGGGTTAAGGGTAGTAGTTACCTCAACCCTCTGTAACTCCTCAGCGGCAGGGAGGGGACCATTCCAATCTACCCATACAGACTTGACTGGTTCTGCATGTACATTTGGGGTCTATGTTGTAAGTACATGTACCTACCTCAAAAATGTCCTCATTTGAAGTCTGTGAGAGACGAGATATCCAAAGCTAAATTGGTGACAAATTGCTCATACTCGAAAGAGGATGATTATTCCACGCTTCCACAAATTGTGAAATAGCAAGATTAATCCTCGGAATAAATACGTAACGCAAACAAAACATGTGGATATCATTGTCTACGTTTTAGAACGTGTAAATCTTCCATCTGATAAAATAGTTGGAACAAATAAGATAAGATTGAAAGACGTCATATATACACCATAACCTTTCTATTCGTTGATTATGTACGGAACGACCAGTAATAAAGCTTCCACGCCCTGGACCCCTCATACGATGTTCCAACATGAAACAAGCAACTTCAACATTTTCACCTCTTCTATCAGATCGTACTCTAATAGAAAGACCCAAGTTGAACTCCGTCAATAAACAATTGCAAAACAGTATCCGCTCTATTGTTATCTGCAGTCCTCATGCAGGTAATTATGCGTCTACTACAGCCATCTATGCATCCATGTACCACATGAATCCACCACCTAGATAATAATTATAGTTAACTAAAACGAGACATTTTATGTCTATTCTTTTTACCTGATAAGCTTGTGATTGCCATCAATATGGTAAAGGGATAGAGGAGAAGGTACAGAATACTCTCATCGATTCAATGTCCGTAGACGCCTAAACACACTTTCTTGAGGATCTACTCTTCTCTGAGCCTCTCGTCTCGGAACTATTGTAAACGGCATCCTCTAGCAAGCAAATGCGCCATTATTTGACGTTTTCCACACATTGGAAAGTGGGATTGAATTTCTGCTACTTGAGTATCAAGTTCACAATCTGACATAATGGAGTACTGCACTCGAAGAGATAATCCATGATATGTGGGGTGTGGTCTCTTAGGCCAGGGTGCAAATTCAGTTTAATTCGAGGCTATGCCGCCGCCACAAACTAAACACTGCCGCCGCCAACCCAACCACTAACACCTACTGCCACCCTTGAGGTTAAGCCGCCGTCACCAAGTAAGTACCGCCGCCGCCAACCACTATTGAACATCAGAGCAGAGCACCTGCCGCCGCCGCCACCAAGTAAACACTGCCCAACACCTGCCTCCACCAAGTAAGTACAGCCGCCGCCAACCACTAATCTGCCGCCACCAAGTTAATACCGCCGCCTCCTAACACGTTTACTTTTGGCACTATTCACCTCTCATAGCCAGCGGCTCTAGTGAGACTGTGCGAACCAGCTTTGACATTGCGTCTGCTACAGCGTTTGACTTAATTCGTGCTCTTGGCATTATTCTTTTGAGCACCCCAACTATGCAACTATATACAGGTAGTGCTCGACAGTATCGCAGCTCTGTTAAAAACGTAACTGCAAGCTTCCCACCTAATGATGGCTGGAATGGTGTGTCCTCGATCATTGTGACAGGAGGCAAGTGGAGGCTCTATATGCATTAAGGGTGCTATGATCAAAGAAGTGCAAGACAAACATATGTACTCTGTTGAAAGATCCGATAGGGGGCAGTCTATTGAACGTCTTTGATTGGCAGTCCCAATAACGATACGGAATACTGACAGCAGGAAACGATAGAAGAACAGGAGTAGTAACTGTATAGATCTAGTATTGCTTTAACCCACAAATCTGGACTGCTACAAAACTCCCACTACCATCCTGTAAAAGCATCTCAGATATCTGCGGGTGACCGTTCTCTATCGCCACATACAACGGGATTGCTCCGCCCTATACAAACACGAGTACGACTGTGTAAAAGGGCTCAGAGTATTCATTAGGTGAGGATCGCCAAATTAAAATTCGCCAATGTGATCAAAAATAAGATGAGTCGCCAATTATATTTCTATTGCCTCATTCGCCGACTATACAGTATGTACTTACTCACATGCATGTAATGTACAAAGCATTGCAACCTCTGCTAAATTAGACTATCCACTATCTCACAGTGGCTATAAGTTCATAGCACTTGTACGCACTGAAGTATCACAGCACAGACTTCTCAGTTGTGGCTTGTTGGTCTAGGGGCATGATTCTCGTTTTGGGTGCGAGAGGTCCCGGGTTCGAATCCCGGACAAGCCCAATATTTTTTGACTTTGTGTTAATATATATATACTACTACACTGTCTAGCCACACAAATGCTCATATCTTTTACTCACGAGCATTGACAGTCACTTTTGCCTATAGATCACCTTCAGCACTTCATCGTGATCGTGTTCACAGACATAATACGAGAGCAATGAATCTGACAGGATCATCCTAATGAATAAAAACATTTCGTATTACACTAGAATGTTTTGCGAGTATCGAACTTTGTGAGGGTTGATCAATTAGCAAAAATAAAATTGCAAACGTAAATACACATGATCCTTGCCAGAATGCAATACATCAATAGCAAAAGGTAAATTTTTCTGCTGATTTTGAAAGGTTTTTCACTAGGTTTGTGCGGTTGACCAAAGTTGCGTAACTATCAAGTGAATGTGTGGGTTATGTCCGTAGACCCAGCCCAGCTATAACGAATTGACGTGGGCGAAATAATTATGTCACATGACATTGCTTCTGCACTGTGATTGGTCATTACTTAGCCTCGATTTAAAATACGGCCTGGTACCTATTACATAGTGATAGTGCGCATGCGTTAGTTTATTCTCCAGAATCTGGGGAATCCTCTTTTTTCTTTCTCTCATCTATTTTCTATCTATGTACATCAGCTTAGCTCTCTATTGCGTTGTTCCAGAAGGCTTTCACACTAGTCTGAAGCCAGAAGAGGCTCTCATCTACCTCTATGGCGGTTGTATGGTCAGGATGTCTTACCTTGGATATGTACAGGCTATGGAAAGTCTATGGTGCCTCAAACTGCTACTCGCGAAGACAACCCGGCTATAGGACCATCCTAGACGTAAGATGAGAGCCTCTTTTGTCTTAAAACTAGCCTTCTAGACCAACGCAATAGACGGCATAAGCTTTACGGAACTCAGTCATGGAGATAAAGTATTACGGAACATATTCTTAGTAAGCGACTAATTTCCAGTATAATTTACATTGGTAATACAATTACTCATATTCTGGGTAATTTGAAGCGTATGCGCACTATCACCCCTGCAATAGGTACCAGGCCGTATTTTAATGCGGCCTGGAATTGAGGCTAGTCATGATGATTGGCAGTTGACCAGTCCCAATCAGAGGATGGATGGACTGGCCAGCGAGTCTAGTATGTAGCAATATAGTATATAACACAAAGTCAAAAATATTGGGCTTGTCCGGGATTCGAACCCGGGACCTCTCGCACCCAAAGCGAGAATCATGCCCCTAGACCAACAAGCCACAACTGAGAAGTCTGTGCTGTGATACTTGAGTGCGTACAAGTGATTTGAACTAGCCACCGTGAGATAGTGATAGATGCCATACAACTAACCACTAGAACAACTCGATGATTGGCAGTTGACTAGTCCCAATCCCCAGAGGATGGACTGGTCAGCGAGTCTAGCTACACACATGTTCTAGATAGCAAATGCTCATATCTTTTACTCATGAGCATTGACATTCACTTTTGCCTAGCCTTCAGTACTTCATCACTTCATCGTGATCATGTTCACAGACATAGTACAAGAGCAGTGAATCTGACAGGATTATCCTATGTCCTAAGAATGTAAGAACTTTGCTAGGATAATTGATCAATTCGCATCAATAAAATCGCAAACCTAAGGTAAATACACACGGTCCTTGGCCAAAATGCAATACTTAGATCGCAAAAGGTCAATTTTTCAGCTGAAAGGTTTATCACTCGCAAAAACGATCACTATCTGACGGGGTGGCTAGTTCAAACCACTTGTACACAACAGCACAGACTTCTCAGTTGTGGCTTGTTGGTCTAGGGGCATGATTCTCGCTTTGGGTGCGAGAGGTCCCGGGTTCGAATCCCGGACAAGCCCAGTATTTTTTGAATTTGTGATATTTATCTGTACTCGAATGCTACGCACTATGTCTTAAGAAAGCAAAATTAATGCTCATATTCTTTACTCTTCACTCACAAGAATTGATATTCATTTTTGCCTAGATCAATTCCTTCAGCACTTCATTGTAATCGTGTGCACATAGTATGAGAGCAATGAATCTGACAGCCTAATGAAATAATAAGTATACACTGTATAGTATACTACAGGTGAAGGGGATCTAGGAACGTCAAAGATTATCGAAAAAAACACCAGATCAGAACGTGTGCCTTTCTCAGATACGTACTGTCACTGTGTACGATAACTGTGTGTATACGTGTGTTAGAGTATCGGTATTTACTGTACTATTACAAAAAGTTGGTTGATTTACCTCATCCACTTGATTTTAATATGGTCGGCTCCATGTTCCACGTTCTAGATGCATCCAAACTTCCTCCACATTGCCATCCTTGCAGGCATCAATGAATGGCTGCAGCATTCACATTCACTAGATCTATAGATGTATAGTGAACAGGGCAGGCAAAGACATGTACATTGCTAATATTCAATGCTTGCACACGCTTGCACAATAGTGGTCTAATCCAAATTAGGTTATGGTCGCAAAATAAAATGTTAAATAACAGAGGTCTAAAATGTACATTAATTTTAATTTCCTCTACCCATTTCCAAAACAGAAAATGGCGAGTAATACAGCTGATCTTGACTTCTCTGACTTGACTGGGGAGGACCATGGTATCTCAGGAAGTCACGATCAAGATGGAGCATCTTCTCAGAGTGAAGGTATGTGCACTCCTCTGTTTCTAGATTCAGTGGGAAAACACTCTAATTTCAATTTATAAGCTATCAAACTTGCCAGTATTGTCTTCAACCATACATGGGTCAGGCTAGCGAATCAACTGGCATGTACGGCACCGGATGATTATTTAGTAGGCGTGGGCAGGGAGGGATTCGGGTTAACTATGATATTATTTAGGGCGTTTCTACATACGGTTAAAATCCGGTGCCGTACAAGCCTGATGATCCAGGCTAGCTAGCTAAACAGTTTGGCCTCCAAAGCAGAACGTGGTGTGTGTAGATGCATGATGTGTATGGTCATGTATTTATCACATAATAATAATTGTTTGCTAATTATGTGCTCTTGTGCATAGACATATGCCGTGTGTGTCGAGTGGGATCGTTGCCAGGACGACCATTATTCCACCCTTGTGTGTGCACTGGGAGCATCAGATACATACATCAGGATTGGTACGTCACAACACGCTGTTGTAACTACTTGTGCCTAGCTTCTTGAATGTGCAGTAGTGTGAAGGCCAAGGAGAGATTGTTAACATTCTACATGCATGTATGTCATCATGCATCAAAACTATAATTTTGTATTTTGTATCTCTGTAGTCTGGTCCAGTGGCTCAAGCACAGTGGGAAGGAGTAAGTGTTGTAGGTTGCAGAGAGTACATCATTACATGTATACTGTAAGATCTCGATTTAAGGAGACACTCTGATTATGCGACATTTTGATATTTCGCAGCATTCATAATTTTGTTTCTGTACATACTCTTGCAAAATGTAAGTGTCACTTTAAATCGAGATCTTACGGTAGTCATGTATTTTCGCATGGCGTTGAACAAAAAAACAGTGTGAACTACTTTGCACGTACATACTAACTTTTTGCACAGATAATGTGATTACGGTACAGTAGAACCTCGATTATCCGGACACCTTGGTTCCAGAAGCAGGCCGGATAAGTGAATATGCCGGATAATCGAATAGATAAACCACGCCTTGATCCACCCACTTTATTGATGAACAGCAGTGCCACATGGTTGTCTGCGCATGCGCAAAAGAAAAGCAGGCATGTCTCCATGGTAACAGCTGCAACGCGCATGCGCATTTGAGGGACACGCCCATTTTCTGAATTATGTAATCTGATTAAAAAGAAAACTGCCAAGCCGGATAATCGAGGTTCCGGATAATCGAGGGCCGGATAATCGAGGTTCTACTGTATCAACGTGATTATGGTATTAATTGCTGCACACTTTTGTTTTAACATTGCATGAACTTGTTTTCCCCAGGTTCTGTGAGCTTTGCATGCACCGATTCGAGTTTGTGCCCAGTAAGTAATGCAACCTTAACATTTTGCATTGAATATTATTACAATTACGTAGCCAACACTAAGGCTCGAGTTGTATTATAATTATTAGCTGCTACAATTATTATAATGCTTGCGAGCTTTGCTGTAGTTACAGCCTTGATAGTGTATTCATTTTATAGGGGGTACTTTTGCAGTCTATAAATATTGTTGTACCAATCATGTTTTACGTTAGATCAATAGCATGTAAGTGCATTTACATGTGCTACAACTCTTTGATAATGCTGGGGATTCCCTTGAATATTTCAACTATCAGATGTGAGTACATGTAGTGTTGTTTTGCATTTCGCAATCCCTAACAATACCACACCCCCTCCAGTCTACCGCCCTGACATGCCCACAAGGCTTCCAGTGTCAGAGCTGATAGGGGGACTAGTGAGAGGAGCTCTAAAGAACGTGAGACACTGGCTGCACCTCGGCTTCGTAGCCTTTGTCTGGCTCGTCATCGTACCAATTTGCATATGTGAGTGAACTAGCTATTGCTAGGTTGTTTGGTATGATCAAAGTTTTAAACTGTTGTGCCTCAAATTTTGTAATTGTTTTTTGGCATGATTAACGTTTTGGACTGACCTTTTTTTCCTAACCTTGTCGCTTATAATAATCTAAACAGCTACTGCACAAAAATTAATAAGTATGTACGTACATAGTATAATTATCTGAACATTTTTTTGTCATTAACCCTTTGTAGATCGTATCTACAGCTTCCTGCTTTATGGCTCCCTATGGTCCATTGCATCATTTCCTTTCCAACTCATCTCTCTGTGAGTACAACATTGTAGCCTTTCGTTTAATTAAGAATTAACGGCAAAGTACGTACATGTGTACATGTAATGAAGTCTTGCAAAAACAGTTAATCTGCTCATACGTACAGTACACATACTGCACATAATTATGAGTTGTACAGAGGTTTTCAGGTTGCTTGTCACGTAGAGTCCGCGCATGCGTATCAATCATTCTACTGTATGAACTTTGGACTCCACTGAGACACGTGGCTTGGAAAATCATAGATAGAAGAGGAAAAATGAATCTTAGTCAAAATGCTATTAGAAACTTAGTACAACACAGTGTGACAGTAAACAGCAGTAGAGTTAGGGTTACTCCACTGTCAGGGTGCCAAGGTCACCCTTTGTCGATTGAAAAGTCTACCAAACTGGACAAAATTGTTTTGAGAGCTGTGTGTAAGGACGATAGTAAGGTGTGTCGATCTTTTACCCTTCGTAATATCGATACTGTTCATGTGATGATCTGAAGATAGTAATAAGAAGCCAACTGTGTCAAGATATTACACAGGAAGACTTTGATGTTGGCTACGTACGTGGATCTGCCGTGATACGGAGTCGTAGTGAAGAAGACGTGTATGAAGTTTTGGCTGATTTAAATAAGCCCAATTGTAGTTTAACACTATGGTGCGATGGTCTTAAAGAATGCATTCCAGGTACTACAGCAAGAGGAAATAAGAGGAAAAAAACAGCATCTATAAATGAAGACAGTGTTAAAAAGAAAAAGAAAAGTGACACCAGTAAAGAAGACGAGGTCCAGGAGACTGTGGAAAATCTAAAAGAAAAGTATGGGTCGAAATTCACATTGGTGCAGTATCGCATTTGGGGAGAAATGATTACTGGTGGTTTACACGAAGGGTTAGACGATC
Source organism: Halichondria panicea (assembly GCF_963675165.1). NCBI lineage: Eukaryota > Metazoa > Porifera > Demospongiae > Suberitida > Halichondriidae > Halichondria > Halichondria panicea. Next base: position 2,903,840 of record NC_087388.1, read on the forward strand.
CCCCAAATACAACAATGTTTGCTAGGTCTGGAGGAGGAACTCCTTATCGCAAGAAAAGTCAAAACTCTGTATCTCATTTGATGAGTGAAGCTGCAACAGCCATAACTTCTGCTCTCTCTCCAAAAGATACAAGTGCAGTTGGTAGTAGTCCTGCAAAGGTCATTGAAGGTCGATCAAAACTGTATAGACAGCTTTCAGAACTTCAAAATTTGAAGAGCATAGGAATTTTGTCTGAAAGTGAATTTTGCTCCGAGAAAGAGTCAATCATGAGTCTCCTTCATCACCTGAACAAAACTGTTTCTTAATTTTTTCCAGTTAACAGAATTTCAATAAAAAATTGTACATGTATAATTGTTGTCCTGTATGATAATTTTATAAATATCCAGAATGTGTAATAAACTTTAAGCAGTCCTCCTTGGTGACCATGCTGAATGCCGTAGCTAACAGAAACCTTGTGACTTGAAATAAAGCATTGTTTTGTTTCATTATGCTTTTTACTTCACTAAACACTTCCTCTGCTGGGTTTAGGTCTGGAGAATATATGCGCATGCGCACTTCACCTTCACAAAGGCTTGTGACAAGCAACCTGAAAACCTCTGTATCTGCATGCATGCAATAGCTATTATAATTATGGCATTATGTGAAAATAAGATTGAGATTCCCCGGGACACCCTTGTAGAGAGAACCTCCTCCTGGATGACGTGTATGGTCTGCTGATAGTGTTTGTGTCTCTACTGGGGTTCATCAGTATGGTGTGGCTCAAGGACCAGTTAGGTAATGGAGGGGCCCCTAACTGGCTGGCCAGAGACCAACAGGATGTCGTCCAACTTAGGCAAAGAGAGGCACAGAATGTGGTGAGTGGCGTACGCTGGCACATAAACGTGCAACATACAAGGTAGGACGTTTAGCACAAAAGTGGCTGGCATACAGTATATAGTGTCAAAATATATACCAATAGCTACTGTACTACGCCACTCGCTTAAACTAGAAGCTTAACGCCAAAAACAATTATGTTGCTTGGTGGTGTGTAGTAGTCAAGATAAGACGTTCAAAACTTGTGCATAACAACTAATCTAGACTTGATATTCCTACTGATACTTTTGCTGGGCTAAAAATTTCAATGTATGATCAATGTGATATTTGTCTTGTTCATATTTATGTACAGCTAGTATATTGAAAGCAAATTATTTACTTATACAGATAGCAGATGTGAGAGAGAATGCCCCTGAGGGGCAAGCAGTTGCTATGGGGATAGCACAGCTGCATGACAGTTTGGCAGCGGAAATGGAGAGTCTCACTGCCCTGGAGCGAGAAAAGTGGGAGTTGGCCTTGGCGTGTAGTTGTATACTGCATGTCTTTAGACCAATTCCCAACTCATAATTAAGTGATCTTTACCATGTTCTGTCTATACCAAACGGCTTTTGATAAATGCTTGCCCTGTGACCTCATTGTATGATTACAGTACTGTAACCCTAAATATTTACATGTACTTTAACGTTTCATTCAGGTACGGGGAGGAGTTGGAAGCTCTTGAGGCAAGGAAGGCGGAGCTACTGGATAGGCTAGAATACCGACCAGCAGAGCCAGCCCTACACTTACCACGCTCGTCTATACGAGACCAAGCCACACCCACGTTACAGTCCCAGGGAAATCGCGAAGCTGAGCAGCACACCTTAGAAGCTAGTGGCGCACTGACAGACAATTCTCCTAGGAGAGAGGATGCTACTTTATTTGCTGAACATGAGCGGACCTTAGATCCCCCAGCAGGAGGTGAGTAGAGAGCATCGCTCAGATAAGTACGAGGCCTAGTCAGTATACTGTATGTACATGTACATGTAGTCTAAGAATTGCAGGCTACTACTGTACATATACATGTACATACGTACATGCATGTAATGTTTAATCCCCTACCTTTTTTTATGGTACTTGATGTAGATGCATACCATTTATGGGCAGTATATACATGTATGATAGGATGGTGGGCGTGTGTCAAATTTAACACTCAATGAGCATTCTTGTCACACCCCTCCCCCTCTCCTAGATCGTGTGGCTGACGATGAGCTTACCATGCTGACACTAACAGAACTAAACTTTGTAAATGATCGGCTGCAGGAGACAAGGATACAGCACCAGCAATCCCAGGACATCATTCAACAGTCAGTGCTTGTTTCAATTCATGATTTCGTTGTGCATGTCAGGGGGGGGGGGAGTGCAGCCATGTTCAGAGACATTGTCTCTCTCACTGCCCTAAACATAGCCAATAATGCACAACATGTAGTATAAGAATGTGTGTATAGACATTGTAAGGGATCCCTCTGCCCAAAATACAGCCAAAGAATGCACTAGTATAAGAATGTGTCTTAGAGGAGTGTTTCCTTGTGGCTCTACGTACCCCGAATGTGTGCTTATAATTATAACTTTAGTATTGCCATTATTGAAGTATTGCATGTTTTGCTTGTAATTCTAACCAGGTTCCTGAATGTGACTGACAGCAATGTTCCTAATACTGATGAAGCAGTGGCTCCTCTGTTGAACTCAAAGGCGATAGGAGAAGACGAAAAAATGGTTCTCATCAAGATATTGGAGATTAAGGATAATATCGATGTGAGAATGGACCAGTGTATAAATATAATGGGTAGGATCGGGGCCATATATACCTGTACATGTATGTAATTGCTTTGGGCTCGAAGTCCAGCTAGCCCACTGTATTGTACTGCTGTTGTATGCTATATACAGCAACACTAATTTTTATATTCAGATACAATAAATAAATAATTGTCGTGTTTACATGTAGATAAATTATGGTAGATCTAGCTTAAGTGTTTATTGAAGAGGGAGTCGAAAATGACTTTATAGGCGGCCATTCATCGTGAGGAGGAAGACCAAGAGAGACTGGAGGGTGAAGATGATGTTGTGGAGAGGGGGGCTCGTAGGAACATGCGGTTCAACCAGATACTCGATAGACCACACGACGACCAGGTGAGTACCGCTATAATACATGATTGTACAATGTATACATGCATGTATGTGGTGACTGGTCATAGAGCAATTGTGTGGCCGGTTACATTTTTCCAGCCTTGTAAAGTCATCAATTAATACACTAGTGATATCACTATCGTAGTATAGGGATCATACATTGATTCCATAGTGATACACGTCGAGTATACTTATTCATTACAAGGAAAGGATTGCTTGTTAGTGCGGTCATTTATTACCGTTACTGTAATCTAAGGACAGACGTGTTTACATGTACTAGCTAGCTACTACGTATACACTACATCAGTTCATTACATGTATACGCAGGTAATATCAAACACGTGTGCATTTGTTTTGCTGTACATGTAGGTGAACGATCCTGGACAGAGGAATGCCCAACCTCCCCAACCTCCCCAGCCTGCTCCTCGTCCAAACATAGTTCCAGCACTAGCTGGGCTCGCCAGAGAACAACCAATGGGTTAGCATACATACACTCATGGTTACTGCTTAGACAGTGTCAAGCTGATAGCAATAAAACTATACTAGGTACACTGACAGTGTACTCGATATTTGCCTTAACTGTTGTAGTATGAATGCCATCACAAGTATCCATTTGTGTATGTCATGGATGTACGTACCATTCATAGTGGTACGTGTATACGTACATATACATGTAGAATGATTATGTTGTGATAATCTCCTCAGACGGTGCTAATGGTGCAGCTCAAGAGAACGTGGAGGAGCTCACCTGGGCCAGGGTGAGTCCTTTGGGCACTTACAAGTACTGCATTCATTTTTATTTTTGTGCTCTCTGTGTAGTTGAGAAGGTTCTTAGAATGTGGTGTAGTACATGTGGTGTATGCAATACATAATACGTAACATGACGCGCTGTAAACGAAGCTTTGGTTGCTCTCTTCCAGTTGCTTGGTTTGGATGGGTCGTTTCGTTTCCTGGAGCACGTGCTCTGGCTCATTTGTCTCAACTCTGCACTCATTATTGCATTTGGTGAGCAATATAATAATACTCACCAACTGACGTAGAACTATACAAGTACATTTTATGTTGCCTGTATGTAGCCTCCTGAGTGCAGTATAGTTGGCAGTTCTGCAGACATTATGTATTAGATTAATAAATGCTGGGGTGAGGGGAGGTGGATCGATCTCCTACAGATCCACTTTACAGATGTAATTTGGTAGTTCTAATATTTGGCAGAGGTTTTAACGAGGAGAGAGAGGGGAGAAATTAGCTGCATATTCCCCTACTTTTTTAGATCCGCCCCCTAAATGTGTCTTTGTTTTTGTATACTGTCTGTCAGTAGTATAAAGTGCAACCATCATCGGTGTGTATTGTACACATGCAGCTATTGGTTTGTATCTACATACATGATATACATAAATTATATATTCCCTTGCAGCGTACCTTCCCTACCAGTTGGGGTACTTAGCTGCTCTTCTCTTCAATCTCTGGGAGCGGGTGGGTTTCTCAAATACATTGTACTGTTGTTTACCTGTCTACTAACTACAGTGCTTGCAATCCCAATAGTAGTGTGTACAAAACCTGTGATATCTCTCTACAAAGGGTGATGTAATGTATTTCCCTGCCTGTCCTCGTAGTGTAGTGCCTGCATAAGATACGTGTATTGACTTTATGCTATGTACGTACCTTCCTTCAGCTTGGTATTCAGACGTGGAGAGGAATGTTCTCAATTCTGTTAGGCTATGTTATCACCACTGTCTTCATCAGCGGAATCTATGTATCCTACCAGGATGTACTCCTGATCCTACACACTCGTACTCGTGCTCATGTATACCGTAATTGATGTAATTACAGCGCCACCATAATTTAAGCACCACGTCAGCATCAGCATAATTTTTTCGGCCCTAAAAAAGCGCCAACCGTTGCTGGAATTTTTTTTCTGGCACTTATAAAAAGGCTTGTTTGAGACATCAAGACAAACATCCTGCATCTTTGACTTCCTTCACTTCTAAACAGTTGTCTAACCCATAGCTACAGTCAATGAATGTTGTTCACGAGTCTCAACGGTGCAGCTAGCAAGTGAAACTGAGCTAGACCACGCCCATTTTCTCTACAAATTTTATACTAGCTGTTGAACATAAGCGCCACCATAATTTAGGTGCCAGCTTGGGCTGAACGCAATTTTTTGTGTTCTAAAGATGCGCCACTCAGAAGTGGAATTAATTTTTTCTGGCGCTGTAATTACATCAATTACGGTAACCATAGATTGAAAAGGAAGGGGATTGGAAACGACCAGGCCACCCTGTGTCAACGAGTGAAACACTCCGCATTATGATTTCGCGCTCGCGAATATTTTAGTTTTTACCGTACTCAGGTTGTATTTCAACTGTTTCTAGCTCTCCTATCCACTAGCGATCACTCAGAAGTTGGGAGGTACTCTAGAGAAGTAATTTTACACCACTGACAAGCTCTAAGTCCCTTGTCTTTACTCTGTTTTTACTTTTTGTTGAGTTTAGCTTGAAATTCTCCATGTTAACTTTTCTCTTTCCCTGCTGTGAAGCTGAAACAGCAAAGGACATTGCTTGACTTGGTTATTATGTATCTAAGTGCTATATAGGATGGTTTCATGCTATGGATAAGCTGTACTGTTCATAAATGTTTGCAGTATAGTCCTTTAGTATACTTTTAGAGACACCACGGGCCTTGACCTCCCACGACTTCATAGTAATTAAGAGCTATTCCTTCTTGTATAGCATTTATTTGTTTAGTGATAGTGGCTGCGTTGCTTAGTCTACCTTTTAGAGCTAGATTCTCTTTACTTTTTAGAATAATCAACATTAATTTCACCATTTCTATGTACAACACATTGTATGGCAGCAAGACAGGTAATGAGCATGCTGACTATAAATATAATCCTTTGTAGTTTTAGCCACACCCTATAACGCGGAGTGTTTCACGCAAACATTTTCGTTTCCAATCCCCTTCCTTTTCAATCTATGGTATAACAGTGTAGTCCTCCTTTATAGTCACTAAAATTAATAGATAAATCAATCAACACCTCAGATCTCCTCTTGTTCACGTGTTTTCTTGTTTCAAGGTCATGCATGATAGTATACTGTATATTGTGCAGTGTAGCATGTGTTGTTCCTTGACAGTGTCCAGTACTTTACTGGTATGCTGAGACTGCCTCGCTTGAAGAGTATTCTAGGAATGGCCTATGTGGGCATTAAGGTACGGTCAGAGCTGCACCTGTACGTACGTACATAATTAGTTTGCTGTGTTCCTGCAATCACTGTGTGTAATTACTGACTTCCACATTCACTTTAAATTTCAATCTTTTGCTGCACAGTCCTGTTGAAAAGAAGCTACTCATGTATGCAATTATTTTTTATGCTATATAATTATGTGTTTTCAGTATATACATGTACCTTTACATGCCCACCCAGGTTGGGTTGATCTTAGCGGTCGAGGCTGGAATCTTTCCGCTCATGTGTGGATGGTGGATAGACATCTGCTCCTTTGTAAGTATATTATGTACAGTCTCATTGTCAGTTACATCTCACTGTTATGCGATGTAATTACTTACATGACTGTACATGAACAAGTGGTAGCTAAAAGTATTCACTTTGAGCCTCGGAGGATCATAGTACATGTAGTTATAGAAATGTAGTGTAAGTTACAATTTCCATAGCCGATTAAAGTGTAGGTAGCATCGTTATAATTATTAATATTTTGTCATCCTGGACAGGCTTTGTTTGGGTCCACGATGAAAAGTCGTCAGACAAGTCTGTCCAGTGCCCCGGGCACAGTGATGTTCATCCACTGGCTTGTTGGCATGATCTTTATCTTCTACTTGGCCTCATTTGTGCTCCTGATGAGAGAGGTGGTCCGACCAGGTGTCCTCTGGTTCCTTAGAAACCTCAACGACCAGAACTTCCACCCCATTCATGAGGTGAGCACCAGGAAGGAAGCTCCAGTTGATTATTAGACAGGACTTTGTATGATTCACTTTGTACGTATACACATTTGCTTTTTACAGCACATATACATTGTACATACACATACAGACGTACAAAACGTATGCCATGCATGTACATACAGTAAAATAATAGCGAACTTATACACTAGTATGTAATGCTGTTTTTGTCTGCTAGATGATCGGGCTGCCGCTTCAGCGCCACCTTAAAAGATTCGTCATGTCATGTGTAAGTTCTCGTGTCCATTAAGCTACTACAGTACTTTATGTGTTGCACATACTGGCAGTTAGTTTTTCTAATAACTATTTACATTTGTAGCATTACAATCGATGATCCAGTGGATTAACTGTCACCCTCTCCCTGTTTCCTACAGATTATGTTTGGAGTGTGTCTGGTAGTGGTCGTGTTCATCCCCAGTCGCCTGGTCCTCCTCTGTGCCAAAGGTTTCCTGCCCTATCGGCTCACCCTCTCCAGTACCTTCAATCACGTTAGAGAGGTTCAGTTGGAGCTCATCCTGCTCCAGTTTGTCATTCCCACGCTACTGGAGCATGGCAACTGTAAGGCTGGACTTAAGGTCCTCATCACAGCGTGGGCTCGTCTCTCTGCTAGAATGTTGTGAGTGGCCCGTGCATTTCACTTACATGTACTGTATGTAATCATCGTGACAATAACATTTTCATGCACAGAGGTTTTGGCCAAAGTATAATGATATATTCAGTGTATGTACTTATTATAATAATTATTATAAGCATACGTGCATACGTTATTATACATGGACTGTATGTGTACAATAATCATAATAATGCATGCGTATACTGATATGATTATTGTGTACGTTGGTCTTATAATACTACATGTATAGTTTGTGTACAGTATTTTCATACATTTGTAGCTATCGCTGCTTTTTTATGTCCATGTCGCATCACATTTCAGTGGGCTCCAGTCTTACCTGTTGGACAAACATCAGAGTGAGGTGAGTCTCGATCTATTGAGTAAATATATACAGTTTAAAGTATCAGCGTTAGTTGATGTCGTAATCAAGTCAGCTACATCCTTTCGTTTTCCTGTCTCTGCTTATTAAAAACATTTTCCTGGGTGTAGGGTGAAGTGGTTGATCTCCATGGTAACGTGATCCCTGACGTCCCTGTGAACCCTGACCCCAATAGTCCAGTGTACACGGGACCCACGCAGGTGCTGGGCCCTGGATTTGCACCGTTTAAGCCATACCTTCGACCACCACTTTTCTATGCAAGGGTGAGTGGGAGCAGATGCAGGAATTAACGTACAGTACATAGTATTTAACCAAATAAGCCAGCTTCATATGTATTGTATGTATATTATACGTAGTAGTCTTCAATGTTGTGATTGGGTATTGTCTCGTATAGTACATGTACATGTACAATTTAAATTTTGATTCTGGTATAGCCATCACTACTACAATGGTTAGCTACGTCAAAGAGTACGACATAAGCTGCTAGGATGGAATCAAAGCTTGCATTTTGCTAGTTTTGAGCCCTTTCTCAGAAATTGATAGATACATATGTAAATTAACATGTTGATGTTTGGGCATGTCATAAATTAAAGCTCACAAAAATACATGTATGTACTACATGTACACTGTACTCAGCTCTGTGTTAATCCTCTTTCCTCAGATCACTCTATTCCTGCTCTTCACATTGGTGATGAGCATATTCTTCTCTTGCCTGTTCCTCGTCCTTCCTGGTAAGTTGTACAGCTGTATGTACAGTCTATCAGTCAGTCGTACCAGCGTGCACACAATGCACCTGAGGCTGATTGTCTATTGTCACACACAACTGCACATGCAGCCATAGCTTTTAGCGCAACTTTGCAAGTACTTTTTCCTTTACGCAAGCCTCTTACGATGACTAATTGGTGTTTTGAAGGCTATAGCTACATAAAATTAATGTATTGATGCACAGTATTTGAACTCCTATACATGACACACTGTATGAATTGATGTATACGTGTATCTTATCTGCGTACTACATGTAAGTGTACACACATAACGTCACCCCCAGTATCAATTGGACGCATTTTAATGAGTGCGTGTGGTGTGACGCAAGTCCCTGAGATCTACACTTCTGCTATTGGGCTCTACATCCTCTGGGTAACCATTCGATTTTGGGCTACAATCACTTCCTACATTATGCAAGGCACAGAGATGCTTGTGACTCAGATGAAACTTTGGAGCTTTCAGGGAGTCAAATGTGTAGTGGCTGGTTTTCTATTGTTTGTGGTGATTCCTCTCCTCCTGGGTCATTTGGTGAACCTCCTACTAATCAGTCCTCTGAGAGTGCCCCATGATAGAACACCTGTGTTTTACCCTAGCACGGTAAGTGTGTTGCCAGTGTATGCAATATACGTACAATGTACATGTACCTAACCTTAGTAGCAAGAATGCATGTATTCGATTGTATGGTACGTCCATTTACTTTGTGTTACCTATGTGTACACTGCATGATCCTTATAATTATTGTATTGTAACGTAGATAGTTATGTGACAACGAATAGCACTTATGTACATGCATATACAGTACTATAAAAATTAAGACTCTTGATAAAAGTTGTCCACCACTATGCAGGAGTGGGCCCTGGGACTCCTCCACACCAAATGCACATGTGGTGCTATATGGCTCACCAATGTCAGCTTCAAAACTAAGCTGGATCGTGTGTATCAAGACGGTCTGAGAAACCTGAACCTTGGCTTTGTGGTGAAGGAGGTAGCCTGGCCTGTCATTGTACCCCTCTCTCTGTTTATCACTGTCCCCTATGTCCTCTGTGTGGGCATTTTGCCAGAACTAGGTAGGCATGCACATTATACTGTTTTATATTAGTATAGTGCTTACCGTATTACTAGAATGTTTTGCGAGCATCAAAGTTTGCGATGGTTGATCAATTCGCAACAATAAAATCTGCAAAGCCTAGAATTAATTATTACTAGTAGATACACACGATCCTTGCCAGAACGTAATAGTTAGATCGCAAAGGGTCAAATTTTTTTCTGCTGATTTGGCTCATTTGCAAAGGCTTTTCACCCACAAAATATTTTAGTAATACGGTATCACATGCAGTGATATACCTAAATACATTTCGAGGGAAACAATTATAAATTTGCGTAACGAGGTGGTCCTAAACAAATGCTTTCATATCTGTGAAAGGGATTTTCTAGGGAAAAAAATCTCACAGCTCAGTTTACGGCTGGTGATGTCTTTATTGGAGCCTTGTTGGTGCATATTAATCCTCTAACTATGTATATAAGTGTCTTGAATGTATGTCAATTTATTCTGTGGTAAACCATGATACTTAACCTGAGCTCTCTTCACTCAGATCTAGTAACGGCCACCTCCTCACTCTTGGCCTATCGCTACTTCTTCCCCTCTGTTCTTGCCCTCATACTTATAATAACCTTTGTTGTGTTTGTTGCCAAGCAACTGCGTCGCCTCTATGTCCACGTCAAAAATGAAAAGTGAGTCACATGAGTATTCCCAAATAGAGACATATACCCTTAATTTGTTTCAATTCCTCCTCCAGGTATTTGGTTGGCCGACAGTTGGTCAATTACAGTACGTCAACTGCGAACGACACAGCCAGTACAGCAGATCAAGTTACACAAGATGAGACTTGATTATTGTGCATGTCTTTGAGCTGTTTTAACGATCATCACATAATTATAGGACAGAAATTAATAGATACAATAATTAAGCATCGATAAAGAAATTTGTGTTGTGCACTGTTTGGATAATAATTATTGCTGTGAATCATTACGAGTGATATATTATAATAATTAGTTAAAATAGCACAAGCATAATAATTATACATACATCATGTACGTAACAATGTTTTAAGATTGGTTTGCTTTGTAATCTGATAGATACTGTCCACTACGCTGCTCTAGTGTTCGACTCGGATCTTTCAGTCTGCAGAAGACACACCATCTTTCATTCTCTTCCTTTACTCCACCATTGTACAAGTTCTTATCTTCTTCATTGGATGTTAGCCTCTCCGACATTGTGGCAGTGATTTCTTCACTTCCAGCTGGTAAGAACGTTCTCCCACACTTAGAGCACTGCATGCATGCATGTACAAATAATTATATGGTGTACATACATAATTATGTAGTAAGGTCTGTACAGTGGCGTAGGTGAGTGATGAATTTGCAGCAAGCCATGCATCGCGATATCATACTGTAGCAATAATTATTTTAAGTTCCGTAAAATTCATACCCACCTACATCTACATGTAGTAATAATATTAATAGTACGTAATAATCCCCCTTACTGTTACTACATCCATTCCTTCAAACTTCTCCTTTCTTGCAAGGTGTTTCGATTTGGCTACATCGGTGCCCCAAACATATACTTTTCCATCCTGCAAGGAACAACAATATAAAAAAAAAATGGGTCCATGGCCTACATGTATATGTACAATGTATGGGGTTTAACTGCATGAGCAGATGAAAAAGTGGACACATGTGCAGTTCACAATCTTCAATGGTTGACAGACTAATGACAGTCATGTTCTAATTTCTAATCCTTTAATATAAACTGGCACACATATTCAATTTGCACGAGTTCTTTTTATTGTCCACTACATCAGAATTTATGGCAGTAAACCTCTGAGGACGAGGGCGAAGCCCCGAGGCCAAGGATGGTTTACGTTTGCCATAAATTCGAATGTAGTGGACAATATAAGTGTTGTATACCCACTTTAATGAAAAGTACTTGCTACCTAAGCTACCTCACCTTGGATACAACTAGCAAACAGTCTCAAAAACTATTGAAAACGAACAAAAAGCTTGTGCGTATAGCTTGAAGCCAGTGCTAAGCTTCTAGCTCTACACACTGACTTGTCAATGTCCAAGCAGTGAGCCCCAGCCTTCTTGATGTTTAGCGAGCCCCACCCATCTGTCCTGCCCTTGTCAACAAGTGTCTAGCTTCTTTTTGGCTGTGTAGATCTAGTATAAAATCAGTGCGCCCTCAACGCAGGGGAGTTTATGAGGAATGTGCTCCAGAGCTGGGTTTATGGTAGTTAAACCCCACCCAGTTGCTATGATACAGACCCCAAGTGGGGAGAATATATCATCATAATTTGCAGCCCTGATAGGGAAGATGAAATGCATCCATGTAAGTACATGTATGTACTCTGTATACGTACATACAGTATGTATCTGCTTATAGCTAGCTCTGCACTAGAACGAGAGCTGCAAAACTGTACTGATGTAGACGTTGGCATCGTTTTTAGCATAACAATCATACAATTTACTCACTTGACCACAGCTGACAATGTGCTTGCTGTTCTCGTCAATGTCAACATCTTCAATCCATCCATCATGGCCCTGCATTATTTTAGTATACGAACAATTGTTCGTAAATAATTATAATTATATACATATGGTCCATGGTCCACGATTATCAAGTAATAAAGAAAAAGAATGAGCAACTCAACTCTAAATGCATTCCTCAAGTTCATGTTGCTGGTGGTCCATATACTGATGTCTTGGTCGTACCCACATGACACCAACAACGTTCCTAGAATAAACAAGGAGAAAACTGCAAATTAATACACGTAGCTATAGAAATTCACTTGGTGGTTCCAAACAAGACATTAGCCATGCAGTTTTGGTTGTCGTCACCAACAGTACAGTCATGTAGAAATGGATTAATGTACTCTGAGTCTAATTATGTATACTGGTACTGAATGACAACAGCTTGTCACCCAGCTGTGTATGCATACTGTCAAAAAACCCAGCTTTGTATCATACTGTCAAAAACAAGTCTAGTACAAGCTGATTGTAGTCGAACATCATGAATTAAGTTGGCGCAACCAATCAGGTGCATTTATTTTATAGCTAGTGCAGATAATAATTATGTCTGTATTTTCCACCCAGATATGTTTTTTCATCATAGTTACATGTACAGTACATGTACAGCACATAGTTTTGTAAACGCACCATCTTGAGAAAAGCAGCAAGCACTAACACACCCCACATGGATGCTCAGAACAGTAGGTCCGTTTGATCTGTAACTCCCAGAATTGATGTCATACACGCGGACTGTCTTATCCCACGAGCAGGTAGCAAGGTAGTGACCATTGTGTGAGATTGCACATCCACTTGTTACATTCACATGGTCCCTGCACAAAGCATTGTGCTGTTTATATTTATAATACTTATGATTGAGTATAAACTATACAACTAACCTATACAAATAACCTATAGACAAAATTTGGATCATCCAAGCCATTCTAGTTTTGTTGCAAAAGTTGATACAAATTGAGACACATTTCTAGTGGGAATTATCCAGGGCGGTCTATAAAGTTGTGAGCACTGGGAGATAAATAGACATGCATGCTAGCCGACAATACGTCAATAATACTCTTACATCTTATTTGACTGCAAGGGGAGTGGTCTTGGATACGCAATTTGATCTACCTCACCCCAAGTCCATGCACAACCCTTTCATTGCGGGGGGATAAATCAATTACACTAAGTATAATATAGAATCGTAATGATTATCATAGGAGGCAAAGATTATAATAATAATCATCGTTCTGCTAAATGTTATACAATTTAATCTGTCATGCCACAATACGATTGTATACCTCAGTGTTATGAGCTGTCTGTGAGTCCTCAGGTCCCAAATTCTAGCAGATTTATCCATTGAGCAAGTGCAGAGGTCAATTCCATTTGCAGAGAGGCGACAACAAGTGATTGTACTAGTGTGAGCTGAGGAAGAACAAACATGATATATATATATATATCTGTGCATGAAGCTTGACAACAGAGACAATACCAAGATGGTAAGGAGGGCGGGGCTGCACATGGACACACGGTGTGCGTTATTTGGAACGTGTAAATAACTGGATCATAATTATTATGCTAAAGCCTCTCTGAGATCTGAACTTTAATATCAAGATGGCAAATCGAGGTCGAGGACGAGGCAAAGTGCTAAATACTGTGATGAGCTCTCAGAAACCATCAAAAGCAGGTCAATCTTCAGGGAAACAAGGAACTGCCAAAATACCCAAAGATATTGAAGGATTGGGCACATATTTCTTCTCCCTAAACGAGTCTAACTTCAAGCAGTATGGATCTGTGTTTGCAGAAATGGCTATAGGTTATTCTTCAACCAAAGAAAAACTAGAAGAGGCAGTTGATCTGGTATATGATACCACTGTTTCAGACCGAGACAGTGCAAATCTTGGAGCTATGATCTCTGAAGCGATAATAAACTATGAAGCAATGGGGACATCTACGTCGCCATCGATCACTGTCGACTTCAGGAAATGTCTCCTCGCTCATTTTCAGACCGATTTCCAGCAAAAGGACGTGCTACGAGGACAATCTGTAGAGGCATGGCTTGGTGTGTTTGCCTTTTTGTGCCACATCTACAAAAGGATTCAAATCAACGCACAGCCCATTGCTGTAATAGGAAGAGCCATTCTTTCCTCTGCTGAAAACACCCTTCAAAACGTGGACGTTGTTGATGATGAAATAGATTGCATTTGTACACATTTGAAACTTTGTGGTAACCTTCTTGAGTCCAATCACCCCCAACCTTTTGAATCGATATTCACTAACCTCAGAAGACTTATCATTAAACGGCAGACCAGCTGTATGGTTCGATGTGTGGTGCTTGAACTTATTGAACTTAGGTACATGAGCTGGAGTGATCCAAAAAAAGTTCTTGACAAGTTTTATGTTGATGCTCTGGCTGATGCTGTGGCTGAAGATGAACTGGGAAATACAAACTGACCATTTTTGTTTCATCGCACCGGGCATTGAGTTTATTTTCCATCCATTTTGTCAGGCTCTATAGTTACCATGTTTCGGGTTCATTGATGGCCCGTTTCTCACATTTAATTTTGTCTTAATCGAACAGGGGAGTGCATGAAAGCTGCTTAATAGAAACATTTGCAGGACTGTAGATGAGGGGCGCCACTTACATTGTATACATGTGGCAGCATATCGAATAGCAAGTATAATCAAATTAGGTGAGGATCGCCATTTTAAAGACCCTCCTGGCAATGTGTTATAATGTCATATACCTGATGCAGCACGATTGTCAAATTAAAAATCGCCAATTATACTATTATAATACATGTACCTGTTTAATATATTAACTGTACTTGCACCTGGCACAAGCGCAACAGCTAGCATCACAGTTTTATTTATGACATGTAGCTGCTTATTATGAGGGGGGTGCTTTAAATCCAGGGTCTGTACCATAGTATGAAACTATTCTACCCACCATTGACACTGGCCACTCTCTGTGCAGCCCTTGTGTCCCAATAGTGATAGGAGCCATCGTCACAGCCTGCCACTACGAGGGGATGATCAGGAGTTGTATGGCAGGAGGTTAACAGTGACTCGTGTTTCCCTGTCCACTGCATCGAGGTATAAATGCATAAAACGGTTTGTTCCTAACTGTACCACGATGTCATACTACTGATTGGTCCCAACATACGTACAGTTATTATGGTATCACTCATACACATTGTAGTATGAGTTGAGTGACCATTGACTAGATGCCTACGTGAAAATATAGACTTCTACTGAGTAGGCTATAAGCATGCATATAGATTGTATGAGGGATATACATGTACTCATAAAGTCGCGTAGATATACAGTGTGTGGGAATGTAAAATTAAGCAATAAACCAAACTGTTTGATCCAGACTGTCGAGGTCCCATTGTATGAGATTCTTGTCCCATGATGCTGAGATGAGAGACCCACCAGACATGCTTGTTGACAGAGACACTACACGGTGTTCATGACCACCACATAAACTGTGCAGCTTGGAACCACTGCATGATTCCTGCCGTATGTATGATTTTTAATTAGTGATATTAATTAGTGATATTATTTATAGCCAGGTGTGTATAGATCTAATTCTCATAATAAGCCAGGTGTGTATTATGTAACCTAAAAATTAATTTAGGTTGCCCTTAATTTTGAAGGTGCTCACAATATAAATCTTTCCCTAAAGCTATAATAATTATTATGACTATTGTTTCTCTTGCATTGTCTCGATTTTACAACTACGGTAAAATAAATGCTTGCATGTCTATCAATTTTGTCACACGTCACACATTAATTAATGTCAACATACCGAGATCCCAATCGTTTTGTCATGAGAGGCAGTAGCAATCAATTTGCCATGGTTGAGAAATCGACAGCAGGAGACAGGCTGCCCATGTGCTCTAAACTGCATTTTTGTCCCATCGCTCGAGCTCATAGCTGTGGGTAGGGTAAGATGAAAGTGTTAAGCATCAAGTGCCTTAGCCTTTTAGGGTATAAATCTAATGGTTATAATAGACTCCTGATACGTACCTGTAGCAGCGTTTGTAGTATGCATGGCTAATAAACCTCTTAGCTTTATTAGACCAGTGAGCCAAGCAGCCCCGCCCCCGAACCATGGCAACAATAATAATAATTACTATGCTCTAATGATGCGATACTTTAATTGCTCCTCTTCCAGGCCATAGGATATCACTGTTTTCTGGTACATGTAGATCCAAAGCCTCTACTAAATCTGAATGTTTAGTTGGTAGATCTAGTCTAGGTTCAAACAGGTATTGGAAACTTTCTCCATAGACGATCCACTCTACAGTATTGCAATAACTGGTACTTTTGGAACGTTCAACCTGCACGCTTAATCTAACTATAGATGAGTTTCAGAAAAGGATATAGTAATATATGCAGTGGCATGACTTCTGAATCCTGTCTTGCATCGGCCTCCTTCATAGGCCTTCTCTTGAGGTGAAGTGAAGTGAGCGTCGTGGGGACGAGGCTAGTCTTGCATGTATGTGTTGGAAATGAAACTGACCATCCAGAACCCATAACGAATTATTATAGCCTGATAAAACATCAACTGTTGTTACATGTATATAATAAACATAAACTGTTTTATAAACACAGAAGAACTATAAAAATTGACAAAAATGGTACTCCACAGATTACTACTAGCTAGCATTATTATACGAATTACAATGACAGTAAATCAGTATCAGAGCAACTTCACTAGAAGGAACACCAACAATCCAATACTTTCGAAGATGGACAGAAGACTGAGTATATATGCACAGGCAGTAAATGCAATAGATGTTTTAGGCCAACTGGTTTGGGCACGAATAGCCTGTGTAAGTTAATTGGTGAGTTTGACACACAGACTCTATTCAGCCTAGTCACATACCACAATACTGCAGAAAATGGCAATCAATCCAACTGGTGAAACAAAGAGCACAGTAACTACAACTGACACCCAAAGTAGTCTTTTAGGAGTTAAATCTGGCTGTTTCAGTGAATTTTGTTCCTGCATGGATATAGTGAAGTTCTCTGAACGAGCTATACACAGTAAAAATTACCGTATCTCCTAAATTTTCACATGGTACCTCCTCAAGATCAGTGAAAGCGTTGGCAGTGTTTACTGATTTATAGTGAACATCAATGCTTGACCCTGCACACACACATTCGGCAATTCAATACAAAAAATGCATGGCAACTCTTTCGTACCTCCAGTGGGCATCCTTTTAATCTTCTGTACTTGTCTTGTGTAGGAGTCTGGGCTGCAGTGTGCAACAAATTATTATAATGGTTTTATAAAATCAACATCATCCGTTGATCATCTCTGTTATGGATTCCTGAATCCCATAATAGAAGTATTCTGGTGCGGATTCGGAAGGGCCAGGGGATTCACTTCAAAGAAATTAAAAACACACATGCGCGCGCGCGCTCGCGCATGAAGCAGTTTTTCTATGACAATTTCGATTAATTAGATCTCTTGAGCGGTAAATTTTGAAACAAGAAAAGCGTTTTTGCTCTCTTTGACTTCTTGCTTGTTAGAGCCAGTATATCTGCTAATGACTTCTCCATGACTTCTCCAGGGCCCAAAAGCAATTGGAAAATCTGTAAGTCACCTACTCTAAAGCTGTAATTACCATCACAAAAATGTTTGTTGGTGGGCTTTATTTGGACTAGAGTCTATATTGATAGGTCTTCCCTTCATACAGCTGAGTTTGTTGCTCATGCATCGAATATTAACTGTCTTGTGCTGAGCCCAAGCAATGGACGATTACTTGCCACTGGGGGTGATGACCGTAAGATTAATCTCTGGTCTCCTGGGAAGCCAAACAATATATTGAGCATATCCGGAATCACGTCCCCTGTTCAGAGTGTTGCATTCAATAGCTCAGAGAACTGGATTGGAGCAGGGTCCAAGTCTGGTGTCATCAAAGTCTTCGATTTGAATGAAAAGAAAAGTTAGTTGGACTGTATCAGGAGTGCATTCCTACCGTAACACGTTATAGATTAATGTACAATGGTTATGTAAACAATACCTTTTGCTTTAATCATGTCCTAATCATCTTATCTTCCAGCTGTACGCACGATCAGCGGTCACAAATCAACCGTGAGCAGTCTTGATTTCCATCGGTTCGGAGAAATTTTAGCAACGGGATCCTCTGACACTAACTTAAAGGTAAAAAATGCAATATTTCTGAAAGTTTCACTCCATTGAGCCATTCTAAAATCCACACTAAAGAAAACTATAATTATATACACAGTATTATTTTGTTGTGCACTATTGCAACATACATATATCAACCATTGGTCTACAGATTTGGGATGTTCGGAGGAAGGGTTGTATCTTCACGTACAAGGGGCACACTGACTCAATAGATGATGTCCAATTCAGTCCTGATGGAAAATGGGTAGCCTCAGCCAGCAGTGACCACACCGTCAAGGTGAGGTATCTATGGATGTATTTCAACGCATTATTGTTGTGGTCGTGCTCAGGTATCAAATTAGTTGTAGTAATGTAATCTATCCTCCTCGCTACTGTGTGTACATGTACCATTGAATTTGGGGTACACAGTATCATAAATTGTGTCGGCTGCGTTTTCAGCCTATAATGATCGGCTTGTTATTTGAGTTACACACTGTAAATGTACAGTGCAGTAGAAATACTGATCAAAGCATGTACATGTACGTGCATGTGCATTGTAAATCCAATACTGATTGATGCATTGTGTATACTGTACAGTACACTATACACAGTTGTGTGCTCAGAATTTTCGAAGTGGAAATCTTCAATCTCACAAAGTTGCCACTTTTAAAAATGAAAGCACCGCGGGTGCTGATGCCTCGGTGGATGTGTCAAGCTACATTACTAGCTATTGTTAATCAGTACACACAGATATCATAATGTTCTTACGGTAATTTGCTGCATGCAGGCTACATACGCTGATTTTTAACAGGGAAACTCGAAGAGTGGGAAATAATTGGTAATGCTAAAAAGGATGCCAAAAGTACAAAGTCTAAAAGCTAAATTAATGGCTGCTACATCAGTACAGTACTTCTCACTGTTGCAGCTACATGTACCAATAGCTAGCGTTCTAGTGCAGAGCTAATTACATTTCTAGCAACACTCCATGGAAAAGTTTTGCTACGCACTCTTCTGAATAACATTCCAAGTAAGAAAAGGTAATAACTCGAGAACGAAGAAATCCACGAATTGAAATCCAAGAAAACATAACTAGAAGCCTATAGAAACTCTTACTTGCACTTCATTGATTTTTGAGCAGCTGTAGCAGTCTATACAGAAACACACAAACACACTATCGTATACCTCACTTGCGTATGTCAGTCTAGTGGTGGTTATTTTGTCTAGAGTTGCGTAGTTAACACCAACCATCACCAACCAATGTGGGCACATCCCTGCATCTACAGATACATTAAGCATTTTTGTTGTCATTGTTCAATAGATTTGGGACCTGAGTGCTGGTCGAATGGTGGCAGACTTCAGAGCCCACACTGGCCCTGTAACGTCCATTCAATTCCACCCTAAAGAGTTTGTAATGGCTACTGGCAGTTCTGACAGGACGGCAAAGTTTTGGGACCTGGAGAAGTTTGAAGTTGTATCAGAAATTTCCCCTGTGTCAAATCCGATTAGACGCATACTGTTTCATCTTGATGGCTCTGTACTGTTCACCGGCACCCATGAATCTCTGAAAGTATGTACGTTGTATGTTCCACACACATTTGTGTAGGTGCATGTACATGTAGCATACAATGTACACGTCCCACTGACACCTGTATAATTATACTAGGCAATCGAATATCAAACATTTTTGGTCACAGATTCATGGTTGGGAGCCTCCGGTGACTCATGATTCCCTGCCTCTTCGCTGGGGCAAGCTGGCTGATGTGGCACTCTCAGGAGACCAACTGGTGTGTGTTGTACTGTTGAAAGTACAGTATAGTCTGACACTTCGACTGTTCATTGTACATTTTCGTAGATCTGTACTTGACATACTTACTTCCATTCAGATTGGTGCATCCTTCTCTCAGACCAATGCTACTGTATGGTGTGTTGACCTCAAGGTACAGTACATGTACACATTAATACACCTTGTACTAAATGCAGTAAGTTAATATTGCATCTGTTCACACAGCATTTTAGGCCATTTTCTAAGAACGTTGAAACCCCCACGGAAAGTAACGATCCACCGCTCACTACCAGGTAAGCTTACTCATCTTAGATAATGTATTCTACGAAATCTGGAATTGGTATAAAGTTAAAGCAAAGTATGATCTTGTTAACATGAGCTGTCTGGAAAGCAATTCAGAAAATTATAGAGTGTGTTTTGTTTAATGATCCGTTTCCCTACCTACACGTATCATTGCATACACATATTTCATGTATGTACTCTACCACTGTACAGTGGTCGACGGAAATTTGAGTACAACAAACTACCGTATGAGCGACCACTCACACAGGGATCTGGGGGAGAGGAGAGTGGTGAAACTGGTGGGGAATCTCCTCCCACAGAGGTCAGAGACGATGAAAGGAAGAACATATTCCTGCAATGTCAAAAGCTAGGTGAGTGTCACCACGTATGCAGTCCCTTCCGTGTTATTATTTCTATTACACGGTCGCGTAGCCTCGAGGCATGATATATATAGTAAGGGGTCGTCGTGATATAAAGTATGGGAATTCTCGTGTGTTTATGCAGGCAACTCGCCCTCGTGCTCGTGCTTGTATATTTCATAAAACACTCAGTCTCATGCTATATCTATTACATACGTATGTACAGTGTACATAGTTTGCTCATAAGTTGAAATTACTCAGTGCGGTGTCTCTTCTGCACATTACGTTTACACAGCAGTCCTGTACATTACACGCATATGTACTCTATACCTTTTTTTATCAGTGCGAACCCCTCCAAAAGAAATTCAAGCACCCTTCAACCCTCCTGACAGTCCACCTCATAACTCTCGCACCCCTCAAGACCCACACACTCACAACCCTACACTAGCATCACATCCTATTTCAGTTGAACCATCTGTGAAAAACGTAGGAAGGGCAGTTCATCAATATACCCCTGAAGACAGACAGATGAAAGACTTCCAGCTTCCCAAGCCAGTGGTGATAGGTGGAGGAAGGTTACCTGAAAACAGAGCTGTGGGAGAGATTGTTACCAGTGAGCTAATTTTTTTGTGGCATGCCATTGTGTATTTTTAGATTTGATATCCATGTATATGTACGTGTTACGTGTACCCTCCTGAGTACGAGGGGGAACAGTATGATGGTACAGAATGTGTGCATGCAGTGCTATAAGTATGCATGAAATGTTTGCACTTTACAGATCACTCGGATGTGGGCCAAATACTAAACAGCCGACTGACTGTAGTGAAAATTGCTCGTGAAGCCTGGTCGAGCAGTGACCCAAAGGTAAATTTACATGTACAGTACTTTACTCACACACTTGCGTACATCTATCGTTAAAGTTGCTTTTGCCTCTGGTACAATTAATGTGCCAACAAAATACTAATTAAGCTGCTACAAAAGTACAATACATTCAATTTGTGTGGGTGTGAGTTAGGAGATACGACGACATCACGTTCAAGACCATAGTTAATTGAAACTCAACAGTCTTGCATGACGTGATTTTGTCAGACCTCTAGTTTTGTGGTGTGCACTATCCTGATTCTCACTATACTTTAGGCTGCCCTGGAAGTCGTTGTTAACTCTGGAAATCAGTCCGCTCTAATTGACATCTTGAATCTCTTGCACTTGAAAAGGTGTGCCCTAGCTGCTGAAAACAGTACACACATGTATATTATGGGTGGTGCTACTCGTATTAACTATGGTTTGTTTTACAGGACATTGTGGACCTTAGACATGGCAACTATCGTATTACCAGAGTTGAAGTTGTTATTAAAGAGCAAATACAATATGTAAGTACCTAACTGTATTCTTTCAGTATACCTGTATATTGTACTGTAGTTAATCCTTGGCGTTTCTTAATGGTTATACACATGTACATGTATATCCTCTATACGCAGGTATGTTGTCTGTGGTTGTAACATCATCAAACTAATTTTGAAGAGCTTTGGTCCAGTGATAAAATCCAATCTCTCCCTACCTCCTGCCTCTGGTGTGGACATCACACGAGAAGAAAGGTATTATAATTCACTCGATGTCACTGTACTTGGGGAATTGTGAATAGTCATTGTGGAATTATTTCTTATTGTATGGTGCAGATACGATAAATGCCTGACCTGTCACTCCCACTTGATTGGCTTGAGAGAAGATATCCATAATCTGTTGAGTGACCCTAAATCCAGTAAAACCATCAAAGATCAAAAAATGGTGAACGTTTTCTCTGTTTTGGACTAATTTTCTAAATTTTACATCTGTTTTATCACTTCCTGTACATTTTGTTTATTGTGTAGAGGTAATGGTCCCATGAACTGTTCCATTTTGTACCGCTACAATGTTTTTGCACCAATGAATATTTATTATAAGTAGGGTTGCAATACAATACATGTATAATAGCTACATGTACATGTATAATGTGTAATGCATGTACAGGTTGATTGAAGAATTGATTTTTCGTGGTAGCTTGCCCATAACTGTTTGTCTCCCTCTTTTCATGAGTCGTGATGGTTGGTAGATGCAGGGGTTCACTTGTAGTTTGGAGAAGTTTTGTCCCAGCTATTAGAACACACCATCTTCAAACATTTCTGATTTCTTTACATATCATACTCTTATTCATACCACTTTTGTTGCACACTTTTCTGGAGGTGATTTTCACTATGGTGGGCAAATAGGTCACAGAACGTATGGCTGGTCCTCTGTGTCTCCGCCCTTGCTGATAGGATGTTTGTCGTTGTACATAATTGTTACACATCCCAGCTATTTGGTACCTTGTCCAGTTACTTTTTGTGTTGTGTACTTCTTTTGTTGTAGTGGAGTGGGTTTTGTCCTTTAGAAGCTATAAGATGAGAGTGCACATGTAAAGCATATTAAGCTACATATTATATGTTATGCAATACTTACCTCAATTACACTTATGTACCTTGGCTTTAGGTTTTTTCCGTTCAATGATGGAGAAAGCTTTGGGTTGTTTTTCTTAGTTCCGTTTTTGACTTTCTGTATACCTTTGCGATGATAATTAACCTAACCCAATCTATTAAATACTTGTAGCACTTACTTGTAGAGCTAACTCAGAAGGTCTCCTGCACGTCATTAGGAAAGGGAAAGTACGTACATGTACGTAGTTCACTGTGCTATAATTATTGTGACTCACATCTCACTCAATTTATGGCTCCATATATAAAAACTCTCTAAGTTAATAAAAACAACAACTTGGGAGATCACTAATGTTATATACATGTAACTATAATTATACCCGCGTACGTGACATTGTACTACTATCATGGGATATAGTGCATGTCAACTGCTTTATATTTGAAGTTGACCTTTGGAGATTTTTCTGATTCTGTTGTGAGCGTGTGTGATATTTTTATAGTAGTTACATGCTTCAAATTCTTATAGACCTCACATAATTATTCTCATGCACCTTGGATCAGGATTTCTTTACTTTCTGGTGTCTTCCTTTACCACTCTCACCATACACAAGTGAATGTGTAGGCTCACCTTCAAGTGCCGTAGGTACGTACTTTGCTCATGCCTAGGCATAATTATAAATGCTTCCGGATCTCCCTAAAATATTGTTGTAATTACCTTTTGATTGTAACTCTGCTGATTTAACATTAATTTCTGTTCCTGCCTATAAATTATGACGTCTTCTCTTTTTTTATACGTAGATGTCTGTGACAGTACTTATCTCCAAACTTGAATGATCTATATCGACCAGGTACAGAGGATAGCATTTTGTTCGTTAAAGACGATGTATGCTTGTCTGTGGGTTATTTTTTTTCCAAAAATTGGTGGTTCCTTTTAAGTAGTTTTACTTCAGGATTTGAAACTTTTGCTTATCGTTTATCATCATTAACAGTTTTGAGCTTGTTGAATGGTTCTTGCTGAATGTAGGTAAGTACTTCGCTCATGCCTAAGCATAATTATAAATGCTTCCAGAACTCCCTAAAATAGTTGTAATTACCTTTTGATTGTTATAACTCGGCAGATTTAACATTAATTTTTGTTCCCCCCTATAAATTATGACGTCTTCTCTTTTTTTATATGTATATACATGTCTGTGAAGGTACTTGTCTCCTAATTTGAATGATCTATATCGACCAGGTACAGAGGATAGCATCAAGTCAGATATGCCACACCTACTCGGAGGATATGCACCCCATAATCCTAACTATTATCTACCGTACAGGGGGAAATTTTCGTGATATGCAAGATGTGCAAATTTTGCGTTTTTCAAGGTCAGAGCAGAACTGGGATAAACTCCCACGCAACGGTATTTCCCGTGCAAAACTATTGGTGGGTGTCGTTTCCTGGCATTGAAGATTGGGAAAATTTCTGCTGACAGCTCTGGAGCCAAATAGCGAAAATTTACCACTATACGGTATTGTAATTCTGTCAGTCTCTATACATGTACATACGATGTACATTATTATATAAGACAATTACGTACGTACTGTACCTATAAAACAGTACGTAGCAAACTTTAACAGTTGAAGTAGGTCACTCTCAGCAAAAATGTTCATGATAATTTATTACAATTTTGTGTGCACCTTCAATGCATGGTCATATTCAGGGCTGTTGATGTGCACCTTCAATGCATGGTCATATTCAGAGCTGTTGATATGCATAGATTTATATACCTGAATTTGTGATTCATCAAGTCATTAAGTAAATCGCTCGAAGTCATGACTTTCGTTCTACAAGCGAATAACTTCACATGCAGATTTTTAACACAAAAACTGCCATACAATTACATGTACTAGATAATTGACGGAACTAATAACCTTTGGTGAGAGTGTTTCCCAATTATATACATGCATGTACGTACCATCAAATACTGAACTTGTAGCTAGGTGCATGTACGTGTATGTTGTTACCATGAATTGCTTTACTTTAGTCTGCAAAGACTGTAAATCAGAATGATGATTCGAGGTAATTGGCTTGTAATTTCCTTGATTTAACTCCTAGAATATCTATATAGTCATGATGCATGTGTGCGTGTGCAATAGGTTTACGTACAGTCAACAGTATATGTATACTGATTAAATTGCTGTACATAATATATATAATAATCCGGCCTTCGAAATCCCTTTCATTACTGGAGTCTTCGTATTGGGTCATGTGACTGCATGTTGTACAGTATAATTGAAGAATATTATATTATTATAAGATGCATATAAATTTGTAAAGTGCATCTACCATTTTCTGGTCGATAAGTTTATGTTCAACGCTGAAGCATTTTCTTCAGCCTCGTAGATGCCACCGAATTTATGTAGTGTTCTTTTCTGTATATCTTGTAGCTCAGTCAGAATTTTACGACAAACACTACGTTTAGAGTGCTTCAATGAAAGAGGCCCATTTTTAATTCTGCTAGAGCCTTCCATATAATTAATTAGTAGTTTTACAATTCTATGTCCACCATGTGTGCATGTGCAAACTTTACACGTATAGAACATCCACGCATGCACGCAGTGGCCATGGGAACGTACTGCCCTTTGACGTTACGTTATTAAAATGCTGTCACTGTCTAAAGCCTGTGCTCCGGTGTATTATGCCAAGCAAGGTTTCTCTATATAGATCTACCACCAATTTGTAAAGCATCGAGGTGAAAATCGAGTTACATAATGATATGTCAGCCATGTGGATGATTGCATACAGCACATATAAGCGATATATAGTGTAACAATTCTACACAGATGAGTGACAAACTGTAATTATACATACATTACTATTGATCACTTCTGCGTTGTCTAGTAAGGTGTGGATTAAACTGACTAAAGTATCTCCCAGGTTTCTCTACTACACTACAAGCAGTCTCTTCAGTTGTATCACCACCAACATAGTGACCCTTGAGCATGGCTTCTGATCTAGTTCTCTCGACTTCTTCTCTTTTCCGTCTCTCTTGTCGTAATTTCTCTAGCTGTGAGCTCTTTTCAGCTTTCATTTCTTCCCTGAGTTTATTTTTCTTCTTATGTTTCTTATGTTTATGCTTGTGAGTGTGATGGATTGATTCTTCTGCTAACATTTTATCTTTCGATTTTAAAGTACCACTTCTCTCTGAAACAGAGCTTGTGAGTGTTAATGAAGGAGCGGTTAGAGTAGTACGACTTGTGGATGATGATTTACGGAGTTGTTCTTGTTGCAGATCGTCAGCTTTTCGTTTCTTTGTGAGGTATTCTTTCATTTGGTTCATTGGATCCATGCTTGATTTCTTCTGTTTAGATTTTGCACTTTCTTCAGTAATCTTCTTACGCACGTACCAAGGGTCTTCTGATTCTGAAATTCAATGTAAATAAACTCATCCTGGTATTCCCAAGGTTGATACATCCTTGAAGTACACTACTGTATACTACTGGCAAATATACAAACTTACATATAACCATAAACCACAAACCCTTTAATTGTTGTTGTTCCTGCTCTAACAAGAATAGTAGTTTGTACTTACTGTCTTTGTCCACTAGATAATTGAGCAGTCCAATTTTCTTTTCCAGTTTCTCCTGTTCAGCCTTCTTCTCGGCATCATGTTCAACATTGGTCAGCTGCACACCAACCTGGACATTAATTTAAAGCATGACATAGTGTCCATGAAATGTTACGCAGAACATGTACTCGTAGCTTAATGCACACTTTTGTACAGAATGCACCCAGTAGTTAAATGCTCTCCATCCATTCACACTTACACCCTGCTCTAGATCAGAGAACAAGTTGATATTCTTAGGAGTTGCTGAGCTGGAGGGTTTGTCATTGCTGCTTTTATCCTCCTCATCACTACTGACCCCGTCTCTCTCCCTGGCTCTCTTCTTCATAAAGTCCAGTCTAGCCTCTCGCTCCTGAAAGCAGACGAATGTGCATGTGTTATTAAAAGTTGGCATTGAAACTTCCCATGCATTGCATTCCGCTAGGCCTAGGGTAATAACATTATAATCAACTTACAGCAATCTCTGCTCGACTCTTGAGCTCTTCCTCTTTAGCTTTGGCCTCAGCCTCGTCGTGACGCACTTTTTCAACATTCTCCTTACGGCGAACGTGCCACCTGAACGATTTTACTTATTGACGTATACTTAATTATGAGCTCTCACATCACAACAAGCAATTATAGACCAATATCACTATTTTAGCTGAGCATAATGATAGATATGGTAGCTATGAGTCGTAGGATCATATTGATCAGTCTTACTTTTTCAGAGGAAGGATGTTCATCCTGCAGTACAGTACATATACAGTAGTACAGTACAGAGACTTTTGTGAAGGAGAGTCAGACTTCAATATCCACTAGATAGGCGTGGTGGATTACTGGCCACACCCAAGACACGTAATAGTCTAATTACCCGTGTTGTACTCAAAAATTTGAAAACCACGAGGACAAAGCAAGAAATCAGAACAATAAGACTTGATCCACGGTTTACATCCTTTTCAATCCTTCCCTCCTGAAGCAGTTAAGACATATACTCTACTCCAATACTTCATCAACCGTTATCATTTTACAACTAAAAATGCTGAGGCTGTCATTACGCTTGTGGCATCTGTGCCTACTTGGATTGTTTCTAACACCTCTATTACATGTGTCTGGTGAGTTGTGTATTAAATGTAGCCGTTTTCTGTGAAGTATGAACGGTCGGTGATGATAATAGGCATTTGGATTGACTGTCTCTGTGTTGGAGTCATCAGTCTCAGTCTATTGTCCATACTGCCTACTGTGTACAGCGTGTACTTGTATCTGCCTGCTAAGATACACAGGGGCAACAGCACTCTCTGGTTTGTACTATACACCATAGTTTTTATGGTGTGCAGAATGACTCAGGGGGGACTGGGTGTGGCTGTAGACTGGTCCAGACTGGTGATTCTGTCCAGTGAGAGACTGATTACAAAATCACTTTTCTGAGGCCATTTTTCAATTAGGTATAACTATAAGCAAGAAGTAACTTTTTAGGCTGTCTTTTGTATTTGAATACCTGTTGGAGTGAACAAAAAAAACTCTTAGATTTGCTAATGCACGCTTTCTTGCCTCGTATCTACCGTGTTTGCTGCATGTAACTGCTCAGGTCCTGGTTTGGCGGCTGCCCAGGATGATGTGATTGGTGAGGAAGATGAAGATATTGAGGTGGAGGATGACGATGAAGAAACTGTCTCTGTCCCAGAAGGGGGCACATTAGAGCCTGATGAGGGAGAGGTGAGTATACATTCAAGGTTGAGCATTTGATTAGCAATTTTTACGTGTAATGTGCTTGATTATTAAATTATCTCATGATCCAATGGTTTTTGTACTCTCCTATTATATTGATCATCTTTCTGTTGTTTGCTGTCTCCCTAGGATAACAGTGCAATGGTGGAGGAGGAGGAGGAGGAGGAAGAGGAGGAGGAGGAGGTCGGAGTCCACCCTGATGCTGACACCACCTACATCTTTGTTGGCAAAGAAAGCACAGGTACGTAATACTTAACTCTAGCTATCACGTCTTTGGTATAAATGTATGAAACCCATTGAGAATTTATGCATTGTGTTTGTACTACACTAATCAGTCTTCTTGTTGAGTGAGTGAGTTTCTGATTGAAATAAAATCTGTATTTCTTAGGTACTTCAATCCGTGTGCTTACTACGTACAGTTTAAGTTTTTGTTTGCAAACATATACCTGTCTCATTAGTTTCCTTCTCTATTTGTTTAGAGTTCTTTGCTGGAGAGAAGATTCATGCAATGCTTGGGTTCACCAACAAGGGGCAGTCTAACGTTGACTTAATTGTCACCTCCATTGATGGCTCATTCAGGTACGAGGGGCTGCGTGGCCATTCTAGGCTGTCATCTAGTGTCTTTGTGTACCGTGTTTTAATTTTTGTTTTGCAGTGTTTAAATATTTGCATACAAATTTTGATTTCACAGGTATCCTCAGGATTTCAGTTACACCATTCAGAATGTAAGTTTGCTTACCTTGTTGACAACTTACAAGCACTTTTCCCAATGATTAAAATTCGGCTCCTGATGAGCGTCTGCCACTGTCTGTTATAGGCTTTTGAGTTTGTTTCACCTTCATTTTTAGTTTATTGTGGGACAGTAGCCGTGCTCAAACGACGGAAAAAGATGCCTTATGATGAGGGATATTCATATGTACCGTACACGTACAGCTATTCTAATCAGCAAGTATTACATTTTGTGTAATTTGTGTGTTTTCTCTCTTCAGTTCTCCTTGATCAATTACGACACGTATGTGAAGCCTGAGACCGAGGTGAGCGCCTGTCGTCACTGTTTAGATGAGCTGTGCCCGCAGATCTTACCTTGTGTTTGAACGCATATACCTTATTTGTAGGTAACTTTTGACTACTTCTTTGCTCCGAGTGAGTCATTCTATGCTCGCAGTTTTGGACTACAGATCAACATCATGTACAAAGATCCAGTAAGTACTGTGGTGTGATTTAGTAGTACCTCTGTTGTGTAATCTTCTCAGTTGCTTTGTTGTGTCTCATTTAACAGGTGTGTACCATTGTTGTGTGTGTATTTTGGCCCTTCTCTAGCAGTCTGTGGCTTCTTTATTGAGCTTTTGTCATCAACTTTTTGTCATCCACTCTTCATTGTTTATAATTTTTCTCCCATAGGAGGGTGTTGTGTACCGCACTGCTGTGTACAACGACACAGTCAACATCATCGAGTTGGAGGAAGGTTTTGATGGTGCGACGTTCTTCATGTACGTGTTCATGGTGTCTGGGATCTCCTTGCTTATGTTCATAGTACACTATGTCTACACTACAGTCATCAGGAGACCTAGGGTAAGTTGCTGTGATTATAGGTTATACAGTGTTGTACACCCAAAACATTGCTCGTGTTTGAGCAGCTAACAGTTTTTTTTGAGGTTCTCTGAGCAGATGCAGGTTCGAAGTGTACCTATGAAGCATTAAATGTTTGCAAAAGTGGCAGTCAAACGTAGTGCACAGTTTACCCTTCATATTATGTTTAGACACAGCACCTATAAGTCCTAGGCTTTGATTTGAAACAAATAAGAGCATAGTGTAAATTATTTGAAAGAGAAATGACTATGCAGACACGCTTCCAAACACACACACACAGTCGACTGTAAAGAGGAGAGTTGAAACGGGTACTCAAGGCAAAGATGACATTGACTACCAGTGGCTGCCAGAGGGCTCTATCCCTGGCTCCCCCAGTGAGTCACACATGTTATGCTCTCGCACTGAATTAACTTTTGTCACATGAAAGAAAGGGCTATATATACTGTACAACTGTATAGTCTTTGATGTGTTGACAATGAAGTTGTGTATATGAATATACTCCTAGCGTCCCCTAGCTGGTACACAATATGTCATCTGCCTCATCTTGTGTGCATTTTCATACAGAAAAAAGCCCTAGAACCTCTCCCAGGAAGACAAGAAGCAGCACCAAAAAATAGGACAGACATTTAGTTTAATAGGCAAATTATAGGCACAGAATCTATGTTTTGATCATCTTAAATAAATAATTTTCTATATAAGTATTTTAATCACTGTACCGTATAATTGTTTCAAGGGTGTAAATGTTTGTGGTTTTTGCCGATTAAGCATGCGAACATTTGATACCCACAAATTTAATGTCGCATGCATGCATACTGCAATTAGGCTGCCATTTTGGGAAAACCTTAATTTCTAACAGTACAATTGGAAAATACCGGCTATATGGTACCAGGCCCCAGAGCAGATCTACAAACAATATTGCATGCTTATGTAACATCCTTCAATCAATGTCGTCGATCTGCTTAGTGGTACCGCATGTATAATGTTTATTAAACATAGGGAGCAGAGATCAAAACAGCAAAGCTATAAAATTATGGCATTTCTTAGGAAACATAACATCTATAAAAAAAAAAATGTCCTGTATTATAATTATAAGTATATATGCGTTTCCCCATAATTATGTCTTTCATTGTTGGATATGGGTGGAGAAGGTGGGGACTTCCCCCTCCAGTTCGGGAGGTGTGTGTATTCCTTGGTAGTCCAAAGCAGTTGTGTCATCTTCCTCATGAGGAGACCACCTCCCTCGAGCTTTAGTGTAGCAGCGCCTGCGTGTGTGAAATTGAGGGCCGAGACTATAGTATTATACTGTCGTAAGCATAAACTCTCACATTAAAAAACCAGGATTTCAATTTGCATTGTTAATGTGCATGTGACATCGTGACGGAGTTTTCCACAGCTCGCTTGTTTCATTTTGTGGTGGCCAACTCAACTCACATTATTTTGTGGAATAAGTCAATAGTGTCCTGTTTCAGTCCTATAAAGAAATCAAGTGCCTGGGTTCGTGCCTCCTTTAACCATACTAGCCTCACTATGAGTACTAGAGGGATGAATGAGACAGAGGTGATGATGATGACAGAACCCACAAATAGAGCCCACGGGGGAAACCCCTCGCGCACCTCCTCATACTGTAGAGTGTGTGGTGGGGGAGGTAGACCATTTAATGTATAATTATAGCTTAAAATCTTGCGATATTCTTATGTGTGCATGTATAGCTACATGTATATAATGCAAGGTGATCCTAACCACTAACAACCCTCCTTGTACTGGCCGGGGTAGGGGCATGGTGGGAGTGCTGGACCATTTTAATAATAACTATGTAGATGCACCAGAAAATTTTAAGGAAGGCCTAGTACTAACGTTAAGTTCAACCTTGTGTACGTTACTTCTACTAGAAAAGAAGCATGCATGAGAATGAATGCCCTCGCTTCCACATACATTTTTATACACTGTGTATTTTAGTGGATCTTTGATCTCCCGAAACACAGACGAAAAAAAGATGACGAGCATGATGAGAGGACCAACGAACTTCCACATTACCGTCCACAGGATGATCATATATGGATGATAGGCTTTGGCATACGTGTTGAAATACCTGCATAGAGAGACGTAACACTTGCTATACCTTTGCCATACAACAATGTGTATACTTTCCGAGGTGCTGTAGGATGATCTAATGCCATAGGGCACATTTAGAGGAGGTCGAATCACTACAAGTTCAGTGCATTTGGCCTGGACGTTATCACGTGACTGCAATGACATCAATGCACTGAACTTGCAGTGATTCGTGTACGCATGTCGGACCTCCTCTGGTGACTGCATGACACAACGTACTACTGTCTTGTCATGTACGTTGTACCTGATCTCTAAAGTACATGTATACCGTACATATTATTATAACTAAAGAGCCTTGGCTGTGCTTAATCTGAAAGTTATTTACAGACCACGATTCATACGGTACACTAAATATATAGATCTTCACGTGTCTCATCAAGGAAGAATTAGACTATACACTCACACTACACTGTATTGTAATTTATCAAGGTGACCTTGAAAACATAATTCCAGCAACATGTACATGGCTTACACGTACAGATGTACCTTTTCACTCCGTACACCCAACCAACAGCAATGAACTCAAAGAACCCGATGAGCAGCAAAGGCACACTGCCAGCAAACTGGTCAAACAAGGTAAACAGGTACACCCCGTTACCGAGGACGAAGGGGATGCTCACTGTGAAGAATACTGCACACACGATAGCTGCAGAGGAACGATGAAGATATAGTCTAGCAATACTATTAGTATGAGCTTGTTACAGACTGCATGTGTGTGGGAAACATTGTTGTAGTACAAAATACATGTACACATGTAGCTAGGGTATACTCAACCACGCATCTGAATGACTCCCCCACCCTACTGACACCAACACAGGGGTACAATTGCTTAGGAAAACTTTCATTGTTGAAATATTACAGAAGCATGAGTGTCGCTCAATACAAAGCTAGCACTATGAAAACACCTGTCTGTGTTTGTTTGGACATGCAGTGTGCATGTGGAGCATCCAACCGTTGACCGAACTTTAAGTATCGAGCTTCAGTTTGAGCAGACTCACCTACTAGCAGCTCCTTCCTGATCTTCCTGAAGGTCTTCATGTCCCTGAGCACAGTGAGGACTCCCTCCATGGTAGCAAACTGACTGTCCAGGCCCAGAGTGAATAGCATGACAAAAAACAGCAAAGCCCAGAATGGAGAGCCAGGCATTCGCAAGAGAGCCTCACCAAATATCACAAACGCCAGACCAGGCCCTTCAGATACCTATGTTAGTTTACAGTGTATAGTGGATTTATAAGCACCCCTATAGCGTACTACATGTACAAAGTTCCAAAGCCGCCGATACGGCTAGTTAATTAACACATGTGGCACTTGGTGCTGTGTGATTTGTAATGTGCAGCAACAATTAACTGCATACTGCACTCGTTACCAACTGTGAAAACAGCTAGCCTAGCTGGAACCAACACAGTGTATGTACATATAATTATGTAAAACAGTTTACATGTACATAATACTATAGCTACATGTACATGCACTCTTTGGTGACTCAGAGGATATGCATTTATTTAATATTTAACCATGCACCACCAGTACAGGATAAATGTATCACATCAATTTCTTACTGAAATCTCACACACTTACTAATACATTGTACACAACTCACCAATGAAACTTCTATGCCCAGCTCTAGAGCCCTAAAGCCAACCACACTGAACACAATGATGCTGGCAAATATGGACGTCCCTGAGTTCATGAGGCACACAATGACAGTATCGACCAGGGCATTGTTACGAGGCTTGCTATAGCTGCTCAGTGAAACTAGCGCTCCAATTGAAAGACCCAGAGAGAAAAATATTTGAGTGGCAGCGTCCAACCAAACAACAGGGTCAAACAATTTCTGACTCTGTGTGTGTGGGGGTAAATGTGCGTAATGGCCAATACAAATACGCAGATGTTTAATCAATTAAGAGCCTCGTGCACACCGCTCTTACTAGGAAGCACTTAAGGAATGTGTGTTCAAACTATTTATACCAGAAACTACTGAACTGCAAAGGACCAATTAGTGAGACGTAGACTCCACACATACACACATATACGTATGAACCAACAAGGACAGAAGAACAATGTGACAAATGCCTATTGTTTCGACTCACCCATCCTTCATCAGGCAGGAATAGGAACTTGAGTCCCTCCCCTGCCCCCTCTAGAGTGACTGCTCTGAAGAACAGACACACGAGCACCACATATGGGAAGATGGCAGTGAAGTAGATTATCTGTGAGTAAGAGAGGGATATCATGATTACATGCAAATGTAGCACTTCTTAGTATACAGTCACCATGCATGCATGCACTTACACATATACATGCTTCCAAAGCTCGCTAAATTCTGCTTATAAAAAATGTAATAGTAGCACCATAAATCAAGGGGCTTACACTGAATGGTACATGCACCCATACTGTGCATTGCAGAAACAGTACTGTGTTACTGTGTATGTTGTGAATGCCTGGTGATCCACATGTACAGCACATAGATATGGGCATTAATTCCAAGGCCACAGTTCGAGTTCTCGTACATTGTACATGCAGACAAATGATTATCTCACTGACAGCTCACCTTGCCTGAGGACTGAATGCCCTTAAAGAGACAAAGGTAGATGATAACCCAGGCAGCCATTAGACAGAGTAACATTCTCCAGTTGAACACTCCGGCCACGGCTATGTCACTACTCGCCTCCAGTGCTGTGTTGTACCAGTAGTACCTACAGAGAAGGCCGGGTTGAAACACTAGGTATTTATCATTTGTAGCAACGTTAGGTGCATGAGATTAATCTTTCAATGTCACTATAGTCTAGTTGGTTGGCAGTGAAATGTTCATGGCTAAACTAGTATCACATATCCGTATCTATAGCAAAACAGCGCTACACATACACCCCAAACACACACACTCCGAGCCAGAAAACACACACACACAGTATATACACACATGTACACCTGTGCACACACACTCGACACTCACTCTGATGAAGAGTTGAAGCAGCTGGACCAATCCAAGCCTGTATTGTTACTCAGCAAATCCATCCTCTGTGTGCTATTCAGACCGAGAACCACATGACCAAAACAGTTCCCCCATGGCAGAAACGCAGTAAATGAGCTAAAAAAGTAGTATATAACCCATGCAATAATGACGTTATAGTAGAGACAAATATATGAGTTAACAATGGCTGCTGCAATCCCCACTCCAAGCAGATTAGGAGCAACTTTCTTCCATGCTCCCACAGGTCCCTTGCGGGTACCCTGGCCAAGAGTGAGCTCCAAATAAAACAGTGGTATGCCGAGCAGAAGCAGCATGATCAGGTAAGGAAACAGAAATGCACCTGGATGTGGGCGGTTTATAAACATATCAGACACACATATTTGTATTACAAAACACAATGTCATGTTTCAGTGTCTTTGCTATAGCACGGTAGAAACTTTATTTATAGGCCCAAAAACGAATAGCAGTCTTTGCTACAATGGTAAAGCCTATTAAATACTATAAGACCTCTAATTAAGGAGAATAATTACGAAGCCAGAGGTCGCTTCTTTTGAAGGTTGAACAATTGTGTTGAAGTCCTATATTTAGAGGAGTTGGAGGTAGCTCTTTAGTCTACTTGCCTCGATTTCAGGCCGCTTAAAGGTTTCCAGTGGGCTAGAATCGAGGCTAGGGTGTGACTACATTTACCTCCATTTAGGACGTGACACTAAACAATAATTGTCTACGCAGCTAGCTGTCGCTACTTTTAAAATTGCCTAAGCTCGCGGGAGTCTCATATTTGGAGGGTCGCCTGGAATAGCCTTGAAAACAATTGAAACATTTCTTCACATTGAATTGACACTGCACACAACTTCTGCATGCACCGATACTTACTTCCTCCATTTTTAGCACAGAGGTAGGAGAATCTCCAAACATTTCCAAGGCCAACAGCATAACCAATGAGAGATAAAACAAACTGAAACTTATTGTCCCAAGTTTCACGCTTCTTGTTCTTTCCATTTTCACCTTCAGACTCAGAGGAGACACCATCATCAGACGCTTCCAAGTCTGTCGCTTCGACATCTTTATCGCTAGCTCCAGAAACAGTGATGTCCAATTGATGAAGTTCCTCATTTGCTTCACTGGCTTTCCCATTAGAGGTTCCGTATGAGGTCTGGGTCAGTTCTATCGATGAGTTTTCACTGTTTTCTTCATCCATGGCCGGCCGGCTAGTATCTACAAGACTCGATCAGGATCAGTAGTGTGAGCTAGCTATCTATCACGCATGAAAACAAACTTGTTGTTGTTGGAAATGGTCGTTAGTTATAAGAAAGTGCTAATCTGGCAAATATCTCTTGAGGTCAGCGAACAAACCAACATTCCTTACTAGCTTCCCAGGCCCACCAGAGACTCAGATAATGCTTCCACAAAACATCTGTTGTGCACAGATGTTACTCAGTGCTGCACTGGTAGGAGTTCTAAAAGACAACAATGGATAAAGTCAATGCCTGCACATTGATGCTAGTACTTTGCAGCATTCAGTTTGTGGATGCTGTGCTGCCATACGAACCAGTGCAGTACCTTTCGGCTCATCTTCACTCTCCATCCGCCTCACCTCTGGGAGATTTTCTGAAAGAAGCGAGTGCACAAGATGCTGCTAGTTGGATGTCTGTTGCTAAGGATAATTTGAAGAAGTTGCTAGCTGACTCGGAAACAAGTGTTGTGCTAATGAAAGGAGAACATATTTTGGTGCAGCATCGAGCCAAAGGGGTTGAATTAAACTCTAGTATCGAAACTCCTCCAGCTAATGTTTTATCGATAGTGAGCATTGTTCTACCAATTCTTCTTGAAGGTTTCGATGATCAAGTTATCAAAGACCCAATCAGCAAAGTGCTGAAAGAAAACAATCCAAGTAGTTTTGTTGACATT
This sequence comes from Halichondria panicea, assembly GCF_963675165.1. Lineage (NCBI taxonomy): Eukaryota > Metazoa > Porifera > Demospongiae > Suberitida > Halichondriidae > Halichondria > Halichondria panicea. The sequence continues at coordinate 2,940,995 of NC_087388.1, forward strand.
CTTACCAAGCTATCTGGCTCTGTTGATGAAGCTAACACTCTGTCTAAGCTCACAAGCAACGGCTTAGTTTCTCTTCGATTCTTGAGCAAGATACTAGGAGATAATGCGAGAGATGCATGGATGGATGCATACATGGCTCTTGGAGTAGCTAGTGCCGCTCCAACTGACAAAAAATTAATGAAATTGACGTTTGAAGACCTCAAGCAAATCTCATACTCCATCGCACATGACCTTGTTACACTAAGTAAGGCGAAAGATTCAAAAAAGTTCCCCCTCGATGATGACAAGTATTTATTTGGTTGGTGGTTTAATTGTCCGAAAGACTCTCATTCCAACTGCCTCATTCCCAGTGCTCCCGCAGACACGATTTTCTCACTCAGCCCTGAACTTCGATTGTACATCACCCCCAGTCTGGAGCTGACCCTGATCATCCTAGGACCAGGGGCCAACTCCACGTCTAGAGACAAGAGTGTGGAGTCCATTGCCGATATCATAGTTGAAGATACGGAGATTTGGAATACGTTCAATCCATCTGCTGTTGCAGGAAGTTCTAAAAGAGACACGATGTCATAGTAGACTACTATAACAATGCTAGAATTTTCTTTGTATTAGCGTTGTCAATTGTACAAGGTACCATTACAAAACTCATGTACAATTGCATAATTTTGGCTAATTTCACATAATCATAATTCACTTGTGGTAAATTGATAACAATCAGAAACTAAACACACGTGGTCCATATAATCAGTTCTTAGACTCAGCAGCTGTCTTGGGCCTGGGTGAATAAGCTCGCTTGGAAACACTCGTCAAGAAAATCCAGAAAATATGCAGTATCCAATACACCCACAAGTGGCTGAAAGTCACCCAGAACAAGAACACAAGGATAGGCCATACCCAGTGAATTAAAACAATCAGATCTTCATCTCCGGTATCAATTTTTTCCTCAACGGTTTCAATATTCTCGTTAGGTGACTCTGGAACAGTCTTTGTATTTGCCTCAGGACTCTGGTGTGCTTCAGCTTCAGATGTACTTTTATCTTCAGCAACAGATGACACCAGCTGCCTCCAAATCTCAGTATCCTCAATTAAGATATCGGCAATAGACTCCAACGTCTTGCCTTTAGAGGTGGAGATGGCTCCTGGTCCCAAAATCATGAGGGTCAATTCCAGACTTGGAGTGACATACAAACGAAGATCAGGGCTTAATGAGAAAATGGTATCTGTTGGGGCACTGGGAATGAGACAGCTAGAGCTAGAGTCTTTTGGACAGTTGAACCACCAACCAAACAAGTACTTGCCATTGTCAAGAGGGATCCTTTCTTTCCTCACTGCTGCTCCAATGTTTTTCAGGTCATGAGCGATGGTTAGGGCGAACTGCAACAGGCTATTAAGATCCATGATTAACTGCCCATTGCTATCAAGTTGGATGTCGGCACTTCCAATCGCCATCAAGGCATCCATCCAAGCTTCATGAGCAGCATTGTCGAGGATTGCATTAACGAAATGGATCGACAGCTCACCATTGGCCAACAGACTGCTAAGAAGAGAAGACGAATCAAGGTCAATATTTTTTCCAACTGAAGGTAATTTGTTCAAAATGTCCATGAAGCTCAGTGATTCGCGACCAGCTACTAGAGGATGGGTAAGATCCTTTCCACGTAGTACTTTCTCGATTGGGTCTTTAATTGCAGTTCCTTTGTAGCCCTCCAACAAAATCGGGAGCAGTGAACTAATTAGTGAAATAGTATTGGAGTATGGAAGCTTGATTTTAGAGTCCCATTGCAATCCACTTGCTCGTCGTTGCACCATCACCCTCTCTCCTTTAATTAATATAGCACTTGTCCCAGAATTCCCCAGATGTGACTTTAGCAGTACTTTCGCCTTGGTGATGAATTCTGCTGCTTGTGTGGGTGTTGCATCTCCTATAAGGTTGGTGAACGGGGTCGACACAGAGTCCGGTAGTTGGCCTTTGACATATTGAATCGGCTCAAATGGTAAGAGGTCTTCAGAGGAGTAGACAGGTGGTAGTAGAATGGAGCAAAGGACAGCAATCACACCCAGAAATACAGCCATGTCTGAGTAAATTCCTGCAAATGAAAATACTGTACTATATCTAGTAGATCTCTAGCATGTAGGCCTGGTAGATCTGTGAATGAATAACTTGCCTGAACGCTTTTCTTGCAAAGAAAAAGAAACTTGCTGTGGTTATATGCTTTTTTAGGCTTGCCCTGCCCACTTTTATGAGTGAGCTCCACGTGGTGGTCAGATCCATTATGACCTTTTTACTGCCTGTTCATGTTTAGACCCTCTGGGTTAGCCTCACTTTACCCACTGTACCCACGTGGATTGTTTTGGAGTGAAAGTGATTAATATGTGCAGTGTTCAAGATGGTGGAGATACATTGCTTAAAGAAGAAGCTACATCTACTTCAAGGTAAAGTGAGTTCCAGGGAATGATGGTGACCAGAGTCATATTTAAGAAATTGACCGTGCCTGTTCGAATTCCTTCTCAGTGAAGGGCGGAATTGTATGAAGTGTGGTTCTCCCGCTGTGGCCAATGCTCGGACGAAGGATCCTTTCTGCAAGTGAATGACCAAGTGCTTATACACAGGCACCTATTATTTTTAAACTCCACATGTTCTCAGTGAACCTATTTCTTTTACTGCAGAGTTTGCTTCAACAACTATTTTATTCATCGCTTCAGAGCCACTTTTGGCAAATCAAGACTGGTGTCGACAGGAGAAAAAGTAAAATCCTCTGCACATAATTATTATTACTTCAGGCCTATTAATTAGTTTTCCAATGAGAACCTTCAAGTTTTGCACTTGTCAGCTTACCCTCTGATTCTGATTCAGCCTATTTGACTATCCTGTGTAGGTAAACAATAGCATTGTGTAATCCACTGTATAGGTGTTGCTGGCATTCTCTGGAGGTCAGAATTCACGTGTTATGCTTGCCCTTTCTGAAGAGGTAAGCTCGTTACTGACAGTTAATAAAATAATAATAATGGTTGTACGTATCTCTCCTCACAGGGTCTGAGTCATCAGGTACACAAAAAGCTCCGTTTTGTGCCTACAGTCATCTATGTGGATGGTGAGGGGTCTAAAGTTGGTAGAGGGGAGAATGCTTGCTTGTCTCCCAGAAAATTGTATGACAAAACCTTAATTGTAGGCAGGGGGATTGTTGATGCTTTGAGAGTTAAAATAGGCCACCCTTTACCTAGCTCTTGTGAGCTAGCTATATCTTGTTGTTTCACACAGAGGGTGCATTGCTGGGACTTTCATGTGAGGAGAGGTGCCACATAATAGGGGAGGTGTTGAGCATAGCAGTGCAGTCGGGCTTCTCAGTTCTCTTTACACAGCTCGAACAGGTACGTAATAATTTAGTAACTTGCTGCAATCCTGCACTAGCGTAATATCACACATATTTGAGTGCATGTGTTTCTCCTATTATTGTGTCAGAACCCATGGCATACATACTATTCTGTGGGGTATTCCCCTATAGGCTTCTCTACATTATGTGAGTTTTATGCACTAATCCCATTGCCAGCTCCCCTGGCCCTGGCCCTGGCTCTTTAATGAAACATCAGTCCCGATATATTGTCATTTGCATTTTCTCTATTTCACTCTAGGTGTATGGGTCATATGAAGTGTACGATGTTGACTTGCTTGGATGCCCCACGAGTAAAGATTCAAGTACTGCTGCACCTAGAGAGCATTCAGCAATGGTGAGCAGTGGCACCTCAAATGTCACTGAAGGAAATCATGCCACAGAGATTACAGACTCTCGAAAACACTTTCATCAATGTATCATGGATTTCATGAGTAAGAGGAGAAACTTATCACTTGAAACTAAACTGAAAGAGATGTTTGATAGCACAAAAACTCAAACGGCAAAAGAGAATTTTGTGCTGTCCCTAAGGTCAGTGTAGGTAATACTGCATTATTATGTAAGTACAGTAGACCCTCGCTAATCCGGAGACCCTGTTAGCCCGAAACCTCATATCCAGATAACATAAATAGAATGAAAGGGGCATATTTGCAGAATAGGGAGCATAAAGAAAAATTAACTACTATGCATGCACATGTTACTGAGAAACAGATCGAGATAGCTATTGCATTATTAATTTTGCATACCACCTGGCTAATAGCCTTTAAGAACACATATGCACCAATGTAAGCAAACACTTCTGTGAGAGTGTTTGACATTCGTTCGATGTGGTTCGACTCTTTCAAGTTGCTTCGAACTACACCACAGCATAGTTTCACACGTGTTCTGTGAGGTTCGACTCTTTTGAACTTCTTGGAGCTACACTACAGCATAAGCAAACAGTTTTATGAGAGTGTTTCACAAGTGTTTGATCCGAAAATGTCTTGTGGGGTCTGCTCCCGCTCTGTTTGGATTAGCGAGGGGAGGGTTTACTGGTTGTGGCCCTAGTTTGTGTATTCATTTTACGTAAGTTATACCATGGATAGAACAGGAAAGGGGTTGGAAACGACCATGCAGGCCGCCCTGTGTCAACGGGTGAAACACTCTGCGTTATGATTTCGCGCTTGCGGATATTTTAGTTTTCATCGTACTCAGGTTGTATTTCAACTGTTTCTAGCTCTCCTATCCACTAGCGATCACTTTAGGGGCTGGGAGCTAGGTACTCCAGATAAGTAAGCAAAGGACATTACTTGACTTGGTTATTATGTATCTAAGTGCTATATAGAATGGTTTCATGCTATGGGATAAGCTGTACTGTTCATACGTTTGCAGTATAGTCCTTCAAACTGCTTTAGTATACTTTTAGAGACACCACGGGCCTTGACCTCCCACGACTTCATAGTAAGGGCTATTCCTTCTTGTATAGCATTTATTTGTTTAGTGATAGTGGCTGCGTTGCTTAGTCGACCTTTTAGAGCTAGATTCTCTTTACTTTTTTATAATCGACATCAATTTCACCATTTCTATGTACAGCACATTGTATGGCAGCAAGACAGGTAATGAGCATGCTGACTATAAATATAATCCTTTGGTAGTTTTAGCCACACCCTATAACGCAGAGTGTTTCACGCAAACATTTTCATTTCCAATCCCTCTTGCTGTTCTATCCATGGTTATACTTGTGTAGTTTGACAGGCCCTAATTCAAGCATGGGCAGTAAACAGTGTTTGTCTTTCTAACTGTACAGGCAGCGTTTACTATCTGAGGTAGCAAAGAAAGGAGGTTTCCGTAAAGTGCTTATTGGAGTAAATGCTACCCAGTTGGCTGTGAGGTTGCTAAGCAACGTAGCACAAGGCCGTGGGGCTACTCTCCCATTGGATGTTGTAAGCTTACTGCACATAATTTATTAAAAATATGTTATTTCTGTATCAGTTATAAGAAGTTTATTCTCATACATGCAGGGTTTTGCTGACAACAGAGCACGTGATGTAATGATTCTAAGACCAATAAGGGAATTTCCAAGCACTGAAATTGCTACCTATGCTACTCTGAATCAACTCAATACTGTTTCCCTACCCTCCTTAACTGATAAGGTGATTGGTCAGTTTAAGCGTTATAGTGATCGGAGTACCTAAGTAGAAAAACGTTGTGGTAGCTTTATATTTAATACATACACAGCTATAATAATTATGCTGCTTTTAATTTAATTTCTATATAGTCTACTGACACGAGCAGCATTGATCACTTGACCACAACTTTCATTAACGGCCTCCAAGCCAATTTCCCCTCCACTGTCAGCACGGTTTTCAGGTATGTGTGCTATTCTGTATAATTATAGTGTCTTGAATAATAGTAGCTGTCGCATAGCTCTCTCTTTTGACAATCATTACAATAAAATTGTTGTACCAGTTTTGCTCAATGTTACTATACAGAACTGGAGATAAATTAATGGTCGAAGCTTCAGCTGAGTCTACAAATTGGCCCAGCTGTGCACTTTGTCAGGTACTGCCATTATTATTGTGTTTGTTGTATGAAAGACTGGTTCCCAATGCACGCACTTGCATATAGACATAATTTTACGGACAGTTACGTACGTGTTATTATTTAAGTACTGTACGTGCATGTCTTATTCATACCTGCCTTTTTTATGCTAGAGCACTTCGTATGGAACCCAATAATAATATTGCTATGCAACATTAATGTATGGTCACATTTTACTACTCATGTGTTTTGGTTGTACCTGATCGATCTGACACCTGAAGTGTAAACATACCGTAATTATTGGTAATTTTCTTTGGTGAAAATGAACCACCAATTAAGTTTAATTCTATTCGTACAGCTCAGAAAGGTGATCGATGTAGAACCTATTGTGCGTCATTAATTTTTCAGTTTTAGTTTAGGATTTAATGCAAACTGTGGACCATACGAAAATAAACCTCTATACGGTACGGTATCCACATACAATGTATGATTACATGAACACATGCACAGGCTCCACTCACTCATACTGCGGACTCTTCTGTTTTCTCACACCTGGCTCCTAGTGAACCCAAACAAGAGTTTTGGAAGAATCTCTGTTATGGTATGGCAATACATTTACCGTATAATTATTGGGTTTCGAATGCGAGGCTAATCGATTGCAAATGACAGCGTACAATTAGTTTGATTGCGTTTCTAACTATTGCAAAAGGATGAGAAATTTCATGCGCATGCATGCTGCGTTTCACTCGCAAGAACACCGCATTCGAAACCCGATATACGGTAGTAATAAGTCTGCAACCTGCATGCATGCATGCATGTGAAAGCGCTTATACTATTATACTCTCTTTTCTAACCCTTTCACATGCAGGTTGCAGACTTACTATTAAAGATACGGTGAGTGTAATATTATTTCGGGCTATTTGGTGTGTAAATAAATCATTATCTGCATCACCGAGTATGTATCAATTTCGTACATAGGACAGTGATGTTGACACTCTCCCTCCCTTTGTGGCAACATAAATATCTAAGGAGGTGGAACATACAAACCAACCTTTATCTGTCAATATTTTGTTAAAGTTTTTTTCTTGTCAATATAGCATGTCCCACTGTTGTTTATCATTACTTAACTTTTCTATATAATTTTAGATCATGTTTGCCATAAATACTGCAATTTGATTGGCTAAATGAAGTGTTCTATCCAACTTAGAAAATCATGTACTTACTTAGAAAATCATGTACTTCACTTAGAAAATCATGTAGCAAAGATTAGATAAGAACATTCAAATCTGATTGGCTAAATACTCACGGTTGCTATGATCTAAAATGCTTAGACACTGTTTAGGAACTTTCCACATGATTTAGAAGTCCTCAGGGCTAGTAGAACCCTCACTGCGTTCGGGATACTACAACCAGCCCTTTGGGCTTCTAAATCATGTAGAAACTTCCTAAACAGTGTCTAACTATTATTTAGAAGATGCTTGTAGTAATACTGCAATCTGATAGGTCACTGAGAGGTCCATTATTTCACTTATGGACCTGAGGTCTTCTAAGTAGGTCTATTCATAGATAATAGAGACTTTCTGTGCTCTATTATCTATGGTCTATTATACTGATTATGCCTACAGGCAAGATGATGTCAAGATTAACTTGTATGGAACATGGCAACATCACACTTTTTTACTTTTTTAAAGTTTTGCGTTCTGCAGTGCCGCTTTGCAGCTTTTATCTCTCTCTTGCAGCTACAATAGCTAGTGCTCTAGTGCAGAGCTAACTACTATGACAATAGCAACTTTTTATTTGCAATGCGTGATTCTTAAAGAAACAGAAACTGCCTTCATCAATGTGAGTTTTTTTATGTAGACTAGCCAGAGCAAAGCTTTAACGTTGCTTGAGGCTTGTAGAAACTCTTGGTTTCAGAGTCTTCTTTGTGTTAATATAGCCTAGCTTGCTTAGCACTATTCTAAACCAGTTATAGGCCTCGTCAACGGTCACTATGGAGTTTTGAGACCCTCAGGCCCTTAGTAGCACCCTCGCTACGCTCGAGATACTACAGCCTCGGGCCTTCAGGTCTCAAAACCCCATAGAGACCTTGGACTCAGTCTATAACTATTATTTAGATCATGTTTGCTATAAATACTGCAATTTGATTGGCTAAAGGAAGTGTTCTATCCAACTTAGAAAATCATGTACTTATTTAGAAAATCATGTACTTCACTTAGAAAATCATGTAGCAAAGATTAGATAAGAACATTTAAATCTGATTGGCTAAATACTCACGGTTGCTATGATCTAAAATGCTAGACACTGTTTAGGAAGTTTCCACATGATTTAGAAGTCCTCAGGGCTAGTAGAACCCTCACTGCGTTCGGATTCTAAATCATGTAGAAACTTCCTAAACAGTGTCTAATATAATCATAACATTTTATCGTACAGTGGAACCTCGATTATCCAGACACCTTGGTTACAGAAGCATGCAGGCTAATAGATACACCACGCCTTGATCTACCCACTTGATTGATATATAAACAGCAGTGCCACATGCATGCGTATAAGATAAGTAGGCCTGTCTCCATAGTAATGAGCATGTGCATTTAAGCATAGATTGAAGAGTTAGACTCTTCAATCTATGATTTAAGGGACATGCCTATTATTTTTGTGAATGATTTAAAAAATTTCCGAGCCGGATAATGGGGGGGGGGGGGCAACAAAGTTGTGTATATAGACATCATGATGCAGAAACTACATGCAGGCAGATCAAACTTTTCAAAGAATACAATATTAACTATAACGTCTCCTAACTCATATGTGGTTGTGGAAGGTGTGCATGCAATTAAGCCATGCCAGGAGGCAGAGGCCATATGGATTATGGATTATGCGTGCAGTATTAGCTATCAGTCTCTTCTGCAACATAGAACTGCTACGTTGTACGTGCCTGCAAAGATGCCAATTATTTCAGTAATACAAGTGCGTACATTTTGGGTAATAAGGAACATATATAATTATGTACAACATTTCAGAACTAAAATTCCTTGATATGATTTTTCAAATCGAGCACCGAGTTATCTAACTCGTACATTCTTCCTCTCCACTTGAACGCCATTGGAGCCTCACTCTCCTTAGCACCCTCACTGTACACAAAGAACCGGCTCAATTCAAGAGCCAAACTGGATTTGACTAGACCAACTCCTCCCAAATGCTCAGGGCCAGTGTGGTACACACGACCACTTTCAGGGAGCATACACAGCTTTTCAGGCTCGAAAGGTACTGAAAGAATGTTTCCAGTCCCACCATATGACAACCTTTCAATACTTTCCACTTTTGAAGTGTTCGTAGGTCGTTCAGAAACGTTTTGGCTAAGAGAGTCTTCTAAATTTGTCAGGCCATGATTTTCAAGTACATTGGTTGAGTGGATAACTGGTTCTATTTGCCCACATGTCTCTATGTCTTCAATAACGTGGCCATTGTGATCCAACAAGTGTGTGTAGACAATGGGAAGATCATCACAACGAATATAGTTAGTCTCTGGACCACAGGGTGATATAAATGGGAATTCATCTTGATATCGACCACTTGTATTAGGCTTTACACGACGGAAAAAGAAAGCAAGAAACTTCTTATCTGTGACAGAAGGGTCATGATAAAGTTGTATACACTGTTTACGATGTATGTTGGACACACACCTTTAAAGCAGGTAATAAAATTTTTTACTTTGGTATCATCCAGAAACAACTGTAAGGAGAAACACACCATGATTATACGTAGATCTCAATCTACACACACATAGTTTAACATGTACTTGTGTACTCCTGAGTAGACTACAGTAGATCTATAGTTTATATAATTATCCTCACCTGTCCCTGATGATCTATGAAGTAAAAGTATTCCCTTTTCTTCGAGGACAGGAACTGGCCTTGCACATAACTAAGTTTTCTACAAAAAGTGGGCCTAAGTAGCAATCTTCTTACATTTGTAAACATCTTTTCATTTGGAAAAGAGCATCCCATCTAGAAACCAATCATGAATGTTGGTTTTGATCTTCAATGGCAACTGTGTCAACTCCAAGAACTTCTTTAAACAATTTTGTTGGCTTAGTTATATAGTATGGTACTACAGAGATTTGTGACTAATGTTGCAAATACAAGTTTGGTAATAAAAACACACGTTCAATTGTCGGGATAAACAAAATGCTCATTGTTTGATAGGCAATTGTTGTGATGCTAAATAAAAACGAGGACATGCACGCATTCAAGCAATCAGTAACTCATTCGTATTTCAGTGCTAGGGAAGAATCAACAAACTGATAAAAATACATCTATGTGCTGTAACTTAAATTAATTTCTTCTTTTAAAAAACTTGCTTGGTGAAATGGCTAGGTCTGACCTATCAAAGTTTGGTTTGAGTTTGCTGAAGAAAGCACTGGCTTTTTTGTCAAGTCCACTCACTCCACTCACTCCAGACGGTTCTGCCGACCTAATTAACGAATTGTACAGAGGAATAATAAAAGTGTATAATTAGGTTTTGATATGCATGCATGTACACGCACTCCTGCACACGTCCAGTCCTGTATAATTATTAATTCTGCTTATCAGCAGACTAGATTTTGTCACGTATTGGATGTGGTTCGACTCTTTCGAACTACACCACAGCATAAGCACAAACTTCTGTGAGAACACTGTTTATCCCACTATACTGACAAGTTACGCAATCAGCGAGCACTTGTAAGTTACATGTAACTTACTGGTCTTGTTTTTGGTACTCTGTGATTTTGGAGTTGCATTTGGAAATCAAATCTGCAACTGTCGACTGTAGGATCATAAAACGCATAAAAATAGAACCTATAAATAAGACACATAAACTGCACAACTAACCAGGCAACGAAAATACGTATAGCGTGTAATTTGTGTAGGGTAAAAATTCCGTTATTTTCGTAGGCAAGCTGACCTCAACAAAAAATTTCCCCACGAAAACCTTTAAGCGTAGTTTACCGGAACGCATGCAAACAGTGCATGTGATGAAGCGAAATCAGCAACCAAATTTTTACTTACAAAAATCACTATGTTCAAGGTAAACACATTTTTATCCCATGAAAACTACTCGCTAATTTACAATGTACAATGTACATGTATTAAACGCTTAATATGATTTTGTTTGGGATATTAAATAAATACACCTAATCTGCACTACTCACCATTTTGTCAGGGTTAAGCTCTTTAATGTCTCGCTCAAGACACTCCAGACCAGGCAGAAGAGAAGCGACCAGCAGGTCAACAGAGATAAAGCAACCGGCTATGTTTTTATATGCCTCGAGCAATCCATCTATAACATCTCTACGTTTTGTGATGTTGCTGGAGACGTTGTTGGCTTCTGCTATGCTGCCAAGGCGAGGGATGATGACTGTGGTACACAACGAACAGATATGAATCATTGTGAAGCATAACTACCCCCTAAGCTAATAATGCTCTTCATGTAATAAAAGCAATTAAGTGCACTTATAACAATTTAATACTCACATTCATCCCTGAACACGGGGTCAGCTCTGGGTCCAATCTTAGCCAGTGTTTTGAGCACTCCCATTAAGAGCTGGTGGTCAACGTTTGACAGGTCCTTGGCAACAAAAAGCTCAAACTGCTCGTGAACACGAACTAGGATCTGTGTGTGTGTGTGTGTGTGTACATGTATATAAGGGATACTGTTGGATCTCCAAAAGTGGATCCTATCAAAGTGGGCAACCTCACTACGTGTACCCATATAAGGTGGCGACGTAGCGTCATGATCATGTGTGGGTATATTATATAGATTGTATGTGCTGTACTGTACACATGTAACACTATAGTGTGTGCAATGCTTCAACATCATTAAACACTAAGTGGTACATGCATGTAATTCACGTACATCTTTGCTGGTAGCAGTCTCCATGATCGTGCCAAAGCTAGCAATTGTGTCCACTCTCACTGAACTGTACAGGTACAATAATTATGAGCAACCAGTTATGAGACATGATAATAATACACTGTCTAACAATACTAATGGAGGACACACTACTGTATGCGTAATGATGCAGACAATAAGTGCTCACATTTCCGAGTCTCTTGCTAGCTTGGTCAACTGGGGCATCACAGTCTTCATCATCAGTGACTCTTCCATCCCTCGCACCATCACCTGATCAAGGCCAATTTAATACAGTTCCACACATACAATAATACACGTACATGTACTTAATTCCACACACATTATACATGTAAGCAGGTAGTCAAATGTACATGTACAAGTGGTGTAGCTCAAATCAATATTAATATGGACCTTCAAAAGTGGACCCTCTTAAAGTGGGCAACCTCACTACAGGTATCAATTAGTGTTGCTTATTAATCGCTTGAGGTTGATACTCCTAAATGAAATGTTGCTAGCCCCATTAGATACAATGTACTAAGAACGCAAATACAAAATCGTGTACCCCATATAAGGTGGCGACGTAGCGGCGAACTTGGAAGGATGAGTGAGTGGCCAGCTCCTGCAACACTCCTAAAACAATGATGTGCAATTTCCGATCTCTCTTGAGCTCTGAAAGAGATGCGGCGAGGCTGTCCACTGGAGCAAAGTATAGAGCCATGTCTACTACGATGCTACGCAGGTAGCCACAGAGCAACTTCTCATCCTGTCAAGTGTATACAAGTACATGTATGTGAATGTGCGCAACAACAAGTTGTGAACATGTACACCAATCCACAGCCTAGCATAACTACACTGTACAATGTACATTTAATGACACATTTGATCATGGGTAAGTACACATACATGACTTATACATGTACAATGTACGTCTGTCAGATGATTGAGCATTTATTTTTACTACACCAATATCTTTTTTGTACGTGTAAGTTGAATTTTCAACATGGCATTAAAACACATGTACACTGTACCTTTGTGAACGTAGCCAGTACTCCTGCAAGGTAGGCCACCAGTACTGGAGTCGTGACCTTTGTGGAACCTTCGGCCAGAGCTTTTCCAGCATTTTGGGGTAGCTTTAGACACACCTCAAAGAATGGTATGATCTGTGGGTTACATTGTACATGTATGTCATTTGAAATCATTGTTGTGGCCCAGTAGCTAATAACAACAGCCTGAACTACATGTTGTATATATGGATTTAGCAATAACTCTGCCAGCTATACATACTAGTACTAGGAACCATTTAAATTTCCCGAGCACAACTACGACGTGGTGCCCGTGTGCATTTATGCTACAATGAATAAAGGTACATCATGTGGCAATTCACAACATTATGAGGGCAGAACACATTAATTGTGTGAGCTTGAATTAAACAATCCATTTTAGTATTTAATTGTGCCTCACCACAGCATGTGTGTAAGTGTGCCCCAAGTAGATGCAGTAGTTGGAGAGGAGGAGGATGAGTCTGTGGACCAGCTCAGGCTGTTCAAACCCCAGGGCCACAAGCACTCTCACCAGCTTGTTCAGACTGTTCAGTGCACACGTAAGATGTATGCGTGTGATGTGGATCGAGTGTTGAATTACGGGGTAATGCAGTACCAAGTCAATTTTTTTTGGCCTAGGCTTACGTATGTTACCTGTGGCTTCTGCTTGCCCCTCGAGGTAGCCTTTATTAGGGGGGGTTACTTTATACACAAAGCTGCGCACCCAAACGCACTTTAGGAATATGTAGTCTAAGAGTATAGATTGCACTTACAACTCATTCTGGAACCACTCTAAACTGGTCCATGGCTTGTAAGTTGCACTGCTGACCTCCTTCTGAAAAGCAGCCACTAATACTGTCAGCTTGCTGCTATCTCCAATGATGACCTCAATGTCTAATAGCGGAGAACTAGGTTTGGGGAACGTCACTGCAAAGAATAGATGCGGTGTAAAAGAATTTAGATGATAATGCAAAAATAAGCAAATTCATAGAAAATGGAAAAGATGGTGGTGTCAAGAATGGGTATGGAGATGGTAACAAGAATACCCTTTTTATTGGGATCACTTGACCATACATGTACATCTCGTGGACCCAATAAGGGTGTTCTAGTAACACACACATGTATACACACAGACAATGTGGGTACAGTATACATGAATGTAGGTATTAAGGATATGGGTGATCTCACTGGACATAGCTACAGTAGGTAGAGTGTGTACATCTTTACATACAGTACGTCTAATAGAGAGTTACTATATGTACCTTTCTGAGTGCTCTCCTCACTCTCTGAAAGGGTGTCACGGTAAGGACCTGCAAAAAGAAACAATGTACATTTAGCTACATGGTATTCGTACAGTATCTAAGTGTACATAATGCATGTACACCAAGAGCTCTTCTGGCATACATGCATGATAATTATGCTGGGGGAAATCGATGGTCAATCTTTATCGGCGTGCTCATACAGTACACATGTACATGTACCTTGTACAACAAAAGTCAATTGAGTCAAAGAAGGTGGGAACATGGCTAATGTTTTACACTGCTCTATATTAATAGTACCATACGCCTTTATACTCCAGATCGTACTACAAGTGACAATTGAGAAGTACCCAACTTACAATGTACACTGTACATGGATAGTGAGCAAATTTATACGAGAAGTACACTGTACACACCTACATGTATAACTTACAATGTACACATGCAGTGAAGGGCACTATGCAACACTTCTGGTCCAGGATTACGATATACGTACATGCATCAGGGTTTCATCTAGGATGAAAAGTTGGGGGGGAATTTCGGTGCACGTAAGCGGCTGATGTTGTACTAATAATAACGATGGTGTCATAAAAATTATGTACTAATGAGATTGTACTAATGTGACAATGTACAACATTTGGGGGAGGGGGGGGGAAGAAGCTGAGCATTTTGGGGGAGAAGGTTCACCCCTGCCACCCTCACTAGATGAAACCCTGTGCTTGTATAGTGTTCAGTATGTACTGTTACTGCATAGTAATACCTGACAGGAGTATTGTGGCTAGGTGCCAGGGAATGAGATGGGTAAGGGTGAGGATGTGATGCTGGGACTGCTCCACGGCTCCACTGTCACCATCAGACCGATTCACTTGCTGCACGTGTGGGGTCGTTTGAATATCAGTTAGTATCAGAGCATAGATAATAGAGCATAGAAATATTGTTCACAGGTTTCATCACTTGCTGACATCCAGTCTAGATCTTTAGTAGTGCAGCCATACATTCGAACAAAGCAGCATAAATGGAGACTAGCTTGTCTCTATTATCCATGGTCAGAGCTAGGCAATGTTCGTGCATGTTACCCAAAGCCTCACAAGTAAAACTATATACACGTACATGTACATGCATGTACATACATGTATACATCAACCGACCTTGACACATGTAAGCAGCTGGTGTAGGAAGTAGGAGAGCATCTCTTTCTCCAGAGTTCCCAGCTCAAAAGCCCATGCAGCTAGGGCCGGCAGCAACACCGAGTACGTTGTGGACACTACAAGTTGAGAGCGATCGGTGATAGCTTTGAGGAGAAGCTCCCAGCAAGAGCTGAACTTTGCCTCATCGTCTGTGAAAGCCACGATGATTCCTAGTGATCGTGCCACAGCTTGACGGACACTCTCGGCTGGGTCCTCCGATAGCATCTGTTTAAGCATGGAGAGAACTAGAGAACCTCGCAGCTCAGCCTGTGTGTGTGTGTGACAAGGATAGGGGTGGAAGATATGAATAGCTGCATATGCGTGGGCGGGTGGGTTGCGAACGCTATATATGAATAATTATATTGATACTCACTGGAATGTAAGGTGCCAAGACCCCACAGGACTCGGCTACTAGTAGTCTTCTCTCAGAGTATTTGTCATTTATCTGTAGTTAAATAAAGCATAACACGCATAAGCTGTGCATAGAGTGCTAGAAAACACATTGCTTCTGACAACACACACACACACTGTACGTGTACAGTAAACTAAGCAGTATTTCCACATACATGTACCACCATACACCCTAGACCCCCCCCCCCAAACACACACACAGAGTCACACACCTGCTCCCACATCTGGGGCAGCAGTTCATTCTCAACCCTGTTCCCTTCTGTGAGTTTGGCAAAAGCCACACAACTGCTCATGATGACCATACGTTGATGCTTGTCTGGTCGTTTAATGAGGTTGAACATTATGCTCATGAGTTGGTCCCTGACTTTGGAGTCCGGGTGCTTGGCCAGCACCACCAGTAGTATGGGGATCACTTCCTAAGAGGTTGAGTCAAAATCTTCACTCAAATCCACACATAGTGACATTATGTACAGTACAACATACATGTAATCAATCAAGCAACAAGACAGCAATCAAAATCTGGTGGTTTTTGCACACAAAGACGCATTGTTATATGTACATTTACATGTACATGAAGCTTCAAGATTCTAGCAGCCACAAGCATTCTACATGTACATTTATTATTAGGTGCAAGGCAAGCTGGCTATGTCAAAAAATCCTCACAATGCTCGGAATTTGACATTGAGTTGTGTAATTATTACATGCACTTATGACTTGCAATCATGCAGACCAATACGTTACGGCTTACAAGCTACGCCTCCTACTACCCCTCACCTCTCTCTTGGCCAGACTGACATTGGGCACAATGTAAGGAAGACACCTGCCCAGCAACTGCACAATGTCCAGATCAGGGTCAGAGAGCTTTGCAACCTCCACTCCAATACGAGAGTCTGTCTTGGTCTGACACACGTTGAGAAGCTCTTGACGAAACAGTAGCGACATTTGATGACCAAATTCTCCTATGAGCCTCGATGGGGTAGCATTATCTCTATCGTTGCAATCACTACTAGCGGATGGGGAGCTCACACTCCGCTCTTTATTGATGAAGGCTTGGGGGGCACCATCAATTGAGCCTGACAGCGAGAATGTACGTTTGTCCTTGTCATTGATCACTAGGGTGGCATCTGATCTGGCAGAGTTGGTAGACATTGATAGCTCCTCCCTGAGCTCTTCCCTGTTGTGAACAGCCGGCTTAGCATCTGGCACCTTGACAGGGTTTAAAACAGCCTCAAATTGTAAATCAGAAGGAAAATTTCACAAGAATGACAAATCTACCTGTACACTGATTTTAATACAATGTACAAAACATGTACCTTTGTCTATGCTGGCATGCGTTCAGCAATACTGTACAGCTACAACTACAATATACAATGTAGGTCACTACTTTCTATACCCATTCTAATTCACTCACTATCTTCGCCGTCTTGTCCTCCAGAGCGGCTTTCTCCTCCACTTGAGCCGTTTGCAATTTTGACTCAGGTGGTGATGTGTCTAGCTCGGAGATATCTGGAGAGGACCTGTTCCTGGGAGGTAAGGGAGGTACGTCCATTGTGTCCGGCTTGTTGTTCAGAGAACCCCCTCTCTTGTGCTTCCTGACACTCGGAGATGAGCTCAAGCTGGGACAGGATACTTACATGTATAATACGCCACTGCACAGAGTGAGAAGTAGCTACAAATATTACTCGTATAGGGAACAGTATGTGCATGTGATAGTGTGGATATTCAAGTTCCTTAAAAGATCCTTACTATTACATGCATGTGCACAGCAGAATATACATGTACGATTGTATTCGGCCCCCACCTTATTTTCTTCTGCCTGGCTAGCAGAGCTTCAGTCTCCCTCTTGAGTGCAAGGTTTTCTCCTGTCAGAGCAGCCACCTGGTCATCCTGCATGATGAACAGTAGCAGCAGGCTAGAATATTATGCCATTTACATGTAGCATAATAAATTATCTATTAACAACTATCTTTCAAAAAATAATGGCTTATACTCGTAATCTAAATCTCACCAGAGCTTCAATTCTGTTCAGATTTTCCTTGTCTGAGAGCATGACGCTGTAGTTCCTGAAAAGACAAAGAAGGTCTGGGGGCTTGGAGGTGTTCAGACCCACATCATCCCAGTCATCAAAGTCCTGTACAGTTGACACACTATTCATGAGAACACTGCTTCTATTGGTAATGAGTTACTTAAGACAATTGTTCAAGAAATGCTAACATAATGCGAACATGTGCACGTGAAAGAAGGACTTTTGGTCTCATTAAAGCAGTGGAAAGGGTTGTCTGCACATTAAGGAGCACTTGCACATGCTTGGCACCATCTATACTCACCTGATCATCGTTTTCCTCGGTGAATGTGATGGCTGTCAGTTTGTTGTCTTGCTGCATGAGGTACTCGTGAGCAAGGAAGTTGAGAGCTCGCTTCTCATGAGGTTTGATAGGCTCCTGGAGATAGGGAAGATGACATTGCTTGAACAACAATGTGGTTCATAATCAAACAGTGCACAGTAGATAAAGAAACTACCTCCGAAATTTCCAATTCTCTAACTAATTTCTAATTCTACAAAAAATGACAAAACAAAATTACGGTGCTTATATAAATATAATATACGTAACACCAGAAATAAAGAAGAGCCTCGATCCTAAAAGGAAACCAGCAAAGAATTAATCTGTCTTTTTACATAAAGTTTATGGTACATGTACAGTGTACACCGTTCTTGGTTTTACAAGCAACTATTGTGTTGATACAGAGCAGATACAAGTATTCATAAACACACCAATAGTAAGTTCTTATTTAGGTGATTGCTATTTGGAGCTTACATTCGACTTGGATACGACTTTCTTTGAGGGATCTCCTTCTCTACCTGTACAGATTTTTATCAAGCACTACATGTAAAGTACGAGAGGGTGCACAGTAAGGTACATAAACAAGTTGATGCAGAGGCAGAGGGGAGTGTAACAAGTACTGGCTCAGTGACTGATAGTACTTGCAATTCAGAGTTCTAAGCATATCAGCCCCACCCATTCGCTCAAAATGCAGCAATGTCTCAAGGGTAACTTTCCCATTAAGTGTGCACAAGTCTACCTCCCCAGGTACTCCAGGTACCCCTTTCAAAAACACAACCACAATCGATAGCCAACCCACCAGTTGCCTTGGTGAGACTGCCCCTGAGGGACTTAATAGTCTCCAGGGCTTTCCTCAGCTCAAACTCAAGTACAGCCACTCTGTCATTGGTATCTTTGTCCAGGTCATCAGAATAGTGACCAAACTCCATTGAATCAAGTGTAGAGTGACTCGAAGCACGCACTAGGTGAAGAAATAGATACCTCAAACTCTAGTATCTACACAAATCGCATAATACAGTGATGTAGATTTACATATAAGATATTGGAATTAACTTAGAAGATCCACCGTTGGCTCAGGGTGTCTTACAGGATTTTGAAGTAGAGGGGGGAAATAAGAAAAATTTTGGTAAAAAATAGGTCAACTGTTATTTCAATACCCAATACAAATGTTAGTATGTAAAATTACCAGCTGAGCTGGGGGGATATCCCCCTTCCCCCCTGTAAGACACTCTGATTGTACACGTACCTGCCAGCACTAAGTCATTCATTGAAGTGTTGCTAAGCACAAACACTATATTATGTTAAAAAAGCCACTCTGTAATAGATATGGCCATGGATGAGCGTATACGAGTCTCGCCAGCTCAGTTTTACATTTTTGAAAACTCACCCATACTGTGGAGCAGGCTAGTGGTTGGAAACTGTGGAAAAGCATTCTCAAAGTTTCCAGGGTTAGAAAAGTAGTCTCTCAAACTGGCAACATCTTTGCCAGCTTCCAGGAGCTCTGTGTACAGCTCCAAAGCTGTCAGAATGAAGCCATCTTCCAACAATGCACTAGAAAGTTCCTCCCAGTCACGAGTGGAAGTTCCTCGAGGACTAGAAGAGCCGAGCCGTGGAGGGAACACAGGAGAGTCAGAGAGAGATAGATCAGCCATTGCCTACAACACTAAGCGAGTAGGCATTGGTCGTCAATGCAAGTTACAAAAAAGAGACAAAATTCACTTTTTCCCCTGCTGCGCATGCGCGCACACACAGGGTGGGGTAATTAAAATTATGAAGCAGAGGCATAAGTAAATGCCTAATGGTGTGTTTTTGGTGCCAAAATGATAACTCGTCATCATGACGGCAGGGGTGGAGGGTTGTCTTTTGTCTTAGTCACTTTAGTGTTTTTCTTGGAACATGTATTTGCACCTCGATCCCCGACCTAACGTTCAATTGGAGACGGATATATGGCCTGGGATCGAGGCTATCTTTTGACTAGCACAAAGACTAGCCTCGATCCCAGGCCGAGTTTTCGCTTTTATAACGGTTAGTTGTTCGCCTAACCGTTATAAAAGCGAAAACTCGGCCTGGGATCGAGGCTAGCACAAAGACCAACTTGCACGTAGAGAACTGCAGATTCAGCATAAATACTTTTTTTTTTTTTAGGCAGCAACTAGCTATCAATGCATGTATACATGTAAATAAGAAACATATTAGTGAGAAATGTGCTAGTTCAGCGTCAGTTCAGTGGCACTCGGCTCTCTTGGCATGCCAGGTCCATTGTGTCGATGGATGCTATTGGATGATAATGCTATTGGATGATCTTAATTGCACCTCTTAGGCACATTGTAGCTGAGCGTAGTAGCTCAGTTTACATCTGATCCAATGGATGGATGATCTTACCCTATATCCAAATGCAGCTCAACTTCCTTCATCCAAGGAAGAATCTGCCCTCAGTGGCTCATTTGCAAAGGGGACAGACAAATGCTCCAGCGCTCGAACTTCAAAATCCGCCTACTAGTGTATGGAATGCCATAGTGGACAATACTAGAGTTTGATTCCGATTGTTGATGGCGATTATTGATTTCCTTTAAAGTAATCGATCATTGGAATCGATTCACACCATCGATTGCCATAGAGGAATCGATTGCAGGAATGGATTGCCACCATCGATTATTGGAATCGATTGTAGGAATCAATTGTAGAGTTCGATTCCGATTGTCGGTTGCCTTCCCAGCTGTCATAGAGGAATCGATTCCTGCAATCGATTGCCACCATCGATTGTCATCAATGAAACGATTCCCATAATTGATTACAGGGATCGATTACCACCATCGATTGTCAGAGGAATCGATGTGGTAATCGATCATAGGAATAAATTATTGGAGTCGATTGCCCCTACAAAGTTGTTCATAGCACATGCCTGTACAATTTACATCGATATCATTTTATTATCTTTGCAATCGTTTAATCAACAATAATAGTGTCATATCAACCAAGGTATAGATCTATACGTACATAGATCTGCATCCTACGATCGATGGTTGGTGACGATCGATCCCTCTACAATTGATGGTGGCAATCAATTCCAAACATTGATTGCTGGGAAGGCAATAGACAATCGGAATCGACCACTCTACAATCGATTCCCGTAATCGGTTGTGGCAATTGATTCGAGGAAGAGCGGCCTGGAATCGAGGCTACGTAGATCTATGCACAAGTCATTATAAAATTCATGAATTGAGACTTTACACGTGCACTGTGCGCAATGCCATCTTTTGACCCTTCACACTTCTAAACAGTTGTCTAGCCCATAGCTACAGTCAATGAATGTTGTTCACGAGTCATTCAGCTAGCTGTATAGAACATAAGTCCCACCATAATTTAGGCGCCAGCTGGGCTGAATGCATAGTCTAAAAGATGCGCCACTCAGAAAATTTTTCTGGCGCTCAGGGGCGGATCCAGGGGTGATTTTGAGGGGCTGAAGCCCCCCCCTTTTGAAAAAACTACCATGTGTTGTAGTCTGACTCTACAACAATTTTGCCACCAATTATGCATCTGTAGACTCACTTGAAATCACTTGAGAGATGCTAGACAACAGCTACTAGGAGTATAAAGGATCTAGGGTAGCTAGCTGGACGTACCTAGCTAGCTAGCTAGCTATAGCTGTACGTACGTACGTACATCTGATCAGTACAGTATCACCATAGATAGTAGAGGGGAGGGATTGGAAACATCTCAGGTGACCAATGTATTTCCCTAGAGAATTCTGACACCATGCGTGTTGCATTCCGCAAGTATTGATTGCGATTGATTGCGAGACAGCTGCAAAGACAAAAGAGAAGAAACTGAAGAAAACTCCAGTAAGCACTGGCAGAGCTAGTATGTATGTACATTATCCATAGTAAATGTATGGTTTACATCATTTACCTAATTTATTTGATCATCAGAGGTCCATGTAGCACTATTTTACACCTATTTAGCTGGGAATTTGAAGGTATGAAACTTTGTGGGGGGATATCTTGAGCTAGGAAGTAGCCATGGTTGCTTGAGAGTGATCACAGTGTAGAGGAAGCATTGAAATATGCCTTAGGCATAGCTAAGTTGAGAATTAGGCTGTTTATTTTTTAATATTAACATAAAAGTGTGAAAAGAAGAATTCGTAAGTACGTTTGTTTGCGGGGGAGTTGCTGGTTAACAATACATTGTACATCACTATTGTTCAGGTCTACATATTGCCTAATGATCCCGATGTGCCTTGAGAAAAGTTTTTCCTTGCTAACCTGTATAGTTTTGGAAATATGCTAATTCAAACTTACCCGTAAATTGCTTTCCCAGGGTACTCAGAACATCTGAGGATCTGCCAAGACCCTTTGGAAAAGTTTGGCATGCCAATGACAGAGGGAAGGGACACTGTTATTCATTACGATTGGTCGTGCAAAAGCTGTGTAGTGACCAGATGACGGAAATACACCACTACCTAAATGTCGTCAGACTTACAAAAATTATGTTTTATGTTTGTAAACATCATCATTTCTCCATGCATCCTTTGTGATTGTGTGTATCATAATGTTAAGAAATATAAGTATGCATTCTATAATTATGGTCATGAGCTGTGCCTAGCGCCTAGTACTATACTTTTTTTTGTGGGTGCGCATGTCTTGTTCTTTGAAGGTTTGTTAAGGTATTTATAATAGGATGTGTAATTCTTCAATGCAACAGAGAAAAGTCTCTTTCTGATGTACAGCAACCAAAGAAACTAGTTCAGATCTATGTATGTAGTAGCTAGTAGCTACAGTGGGCCAGAGACAGCTAGCTGTTCACTCTCTTTTGGCCCCAATTAAATTAACTTCCTGTCTATTTCCGGTGCGACACGCATGGGCCGCGTGAAATCCCTGTGTTTCCAATCCCTTCCCTCTACTATCTATGGTATCACCATAGTATTAAAAGTAAGTGCAGAGGTCAACGTATTCTACTCATAATATGAAAGTTCAAAGGTCAAATCTTGCAAAAAAATTCGCCTCCGGCGAGGCTGCCCAGCTGGCCTGGGCGGCTTCGCCCCTTTCTAGCTAGCCCCCCCCTTTTGTTTTTCCTGGATCCGCCCCTGGCGCTGTAATTACATCAATTACAGTAATCAAGGTCACTAATTGGGTGTCTGCCAAATTTTGTTCAAAAGCAGTCTAGTGACTAGTAGTAATAGCCTCGATATCATGAGCCACAGGTGTTCGGTGTGGTTCGATCCCTTGTTTCGAGGTAGCGCACACATCTATCTCTATTTCTGAGCAAAATTAAAATTGGACCCCCCTGCAAAGTACATGTATAGGTAATCCACCCATTTGCATTTATATAGCTGGCACTCAGTATAATTATTACCCCCCCCCCCCACACACACACACATCATAGTTACTGCCTGGAGATCTTCACTATGGCTGTGCTTTCAATGCACTCCAGCAATGCAAGCTAATTAGCAATTACACTTGTTCAATAAATGTCAAATTTTGCCTCGCAGGGCAGAAGGGAAAATATCCCCCTCCCGGACTCACTCCCACCGCCTCGAACGCCTCAATATTATTTTGTGCCCAGGCATACTGTCTTTACACAGCTAGTACGATCCTTTGATGTCTGATCACATGCAATGATAATTATAGGATTATACGGCACGGCGGATGTGCACCGGATGTGGAAACGCCCTAATTTTTGTTACTTTTCCTTTGCACCCCTCCCCTTCCACAATTACATCCGGTGCCGTACCGGCCGTATATGCCACTTGTTGGTACATTACTTGATTGAAAACCTATCGCTATAGGCCTGCTCTGCAGTTCAATAAAGTGCATAATAATTATGCATGACTAGAGCACAAGCTGAAACAAAAAGTAGGGCCTTGCTACTATTTGCACACCCCTGGACAGATTAGGCTTGGAACAGTGTGTCCTGTTTGGAACAATACCATGGTGCCGTGATGAACAAAAATAGCAGAGCAAGATAATGAAACCTACAAGGGTAACAAAAGTACAACATCTAAAACTAGGACAAAACCATGCTAGTTGGAGAAACTTCGCTTTATAAGAACGCAAACATAATTATGACTCTTGTTTTCTTGTACTCAGCGTTTTCTGCGTTTCTTATTCCTTGCGTTTTCCTGTTCTCAGGATTATCCGCGTTCTCTTGTTCTCAGAGTTGTCCTGTAAGGTTATCCGCAGTTTTTTTTTTGTTCTTCCAGTTGTTTTGTTCTCAGCATTATCTACGTTCTCCAGAGAACAAGAGAGTGTGGAGAACAGGAGAACGACGAGAACAGGAAAATGTTGAGAACAAGGGAACGCGGAGAAAAAAAGAGAACAAGAGAACGCAGAGAACCCTGAGAAAAGGCCAGTGCTCCTTACCAAATCATGCCTCGAGGCTACGCGACCATATAACAATAACGGAGGGGACTGTATGACTTTTATTACCCCCTTACACCTTGACAACGTGATGTTTGTACCAGGATGTATTAGTATGTACTCCGCCCTCAGGAACACATAAAACTGCCCTTGGTATGCACTAGATAGCTACATCGATCATATAGCTCCTGTGGTATAATGGTGGTTACTTGACCTTGTTATTTAATACAAAACTTGTATACGAGGAAAGATTCAGGATATCCTTGGAATTACATTCATGTCCATGCATGCAGGATATACTCTAACGAGTTCATTTCACAACTTGGGGCTTCTAATGTTATCATTATTGGGGCTTCTAATGTTATCATTATAAAAGCCAACCAACTATTCCATTATCATTATTTTTCTGACTAGCTATTAATTACGTATAATTATAATTATGCAATCAGTCCTGACACTAAGTCGCTGGAAGCAGTTGTACAGTCGAGCTCCACTCAAGACTGTGTCACGCCGTGATTTCAAATCTCAAACTGAACCTCCTCAGATAAGGCGAGATTACCCACTGAATTTAAGTCTATCAATAAGCGGAGGAAAAGAAACTAACAGGGATTCCCTCAGTAAAGGCGAGCAAAGATGGAAGTCTTTTGCACCCAATAGAACAGAAATAAAGGTGGACAGAAATGACATTAAGCGGATTATTACTGATCTACAAGATGAAATCCCCCGATCTTTAAGTGTAAGGAATAAACAGTAATGGTGTACCAAAAAGTGTGATGGTTTCATTTTACTACAACAGTTATAGATCTAGGTCTAGTTAATAGTATGCATGAGATCTAGACTCAGTGAGGCATACTCTCGTTTCTTTAATCTCTTACCCATTTATCATGATGGCCTGTGATCACTGAAAAGTGTATATAGCATACATCTATCATTTCCAGGCAATTGGTTTGTTAAAGAATGTACTTGAGGGTCGGGTGGTGTGCAAGCTTCACACTGATAGTTGGCCATCGTTTAACACTATGGTCTGTGAGGTGATCTACCCAAGAGTGTCTGAGGTACAGTATATTATACCCTGCATCTAGTATCTTAGTGGTGAATATTTATAGGTTGCTGATCTGCTCTGCTATTCACGAGGGTCTGGAGAGGAAATGCTTAAACTTTTGCAATTGAGCAATGTTATCTCATGGGGAAAAAGGCAACAAATTTTTCGTGAGACTGGAAAACATTGCCATGCATTATTGTTTGGTCATGTGTAGTATTATATAGAGCTGTACCTATGTACCTGAGAATAGGCTTTTCTCAGGTATTTGCCTGTATGCTGACGATATAGACTACAGTGTGCATAGGGATGACAGACAGCATTTTGTATCATGCCAAAAAGAGCTGTGCTTTAATAATTCCCACCCCAGATATTGAGAGTGAGCTAAGTGAGTATTTGGAGGAGAACCTGTTTGATCCATCAACTGGCAGCAGAGTGTTGAGTAGTTGTGAAGAATCCGTGGTTGCTTATGGCTTCCCTAAAAAATTAACACCAATGTGAGTTTTATATTATGATAAGAAAGAAAGGGATTGAAAACGGAAGCACCCTCATAGCACAATCTGTGTTTCCCCGGCACAATCCGTGCATGTTTCCCCGCAGTTGAATCAAGGCTGTGTTTCTAGCACAAAGTTGTCGAATAAAACTGAGCTAAAGCTAAGAAGCTTGAATCTGCACGTTGGCCCATGTACACGCGAGGCTGTAGAGGCTTACACTAACGTCGAGGGTTTGCACTTCAGTTCTCTAGTATAGTTATATATTACCAGTCCATGTGTTGACATCTAGACGTGTAAAGGCAGTGGCTTATCTCCAAAAAATCTCCCTAATAACAGCATTATTTTATAAACAGTTGATACCCCCGAATAATTATGGTCGATTGGTAGCTAGAGTAGAATATTCGAGCAGCTGAGACTATATCCGAATCGCTTCCAAAAAGCGAAACACAGATGAGATCAAAGGCATGCATAATTATGCACTATGTTTTTCCAACCCTCTCTTTCGTTATCTGTTTATAAAATTATGTAACATGCATGTATACCGCCGGTATACCGGTATGTCTAGTATCAAATTAATGTCCTCCAACTTATTATCAAAAAGACCTGCTCTGCAGCATGCTACATGTATATAATCCTCCTGGCCTGAGTGCATAATTATATGCAGTTCAGTATAATAATTATAGGCCTATGCCACATTTCTGTTGCCAATACATGACCACTAATTTTATGCAGACCATGTCCTGACGGTTTCACTTTTGGACATCTTTACGGAAAACATACATCCCTGGTTACTAAACATCTGTGGAAGTTCCAAGACTGGCCTAGAGTGAACTCCTACTACAAGAGTCTCATTTCTAGCTTTGAAAACAGAGCAATCTACTCTAATGATAACATGGACAGCCCTGTTGCATGGATAGTGCAGTATCCATTTGGACGCGCAGGTGGTTTACACACTTTGAAGGAGTATCGAGATAAACACTTTGGGACACTTCTTTCACTAGAGATGAGCAAAGTTATGGAATCGAGAGGTTTTATGACTTGGTCAATCACGGATAGCACTGCCACTAGAAAGATTATGGCGAATATGGGGCTTAGTGAGTCAGAATCAAGAGTTAAGTGTCTTGTCACATGTAAGCTTTAATTGAGTCATGTAACGCTTATATTGTATGTATACACTGTACATGCATGCTGTATTTTTTATTGCACAAAATGCCTACATTAATATTTTGTTCTGGGTCACATGGCTGATCGTTGTGCACTCAGCACAAGTCAGTAGTAACTTTTAAATTATACTCAGTTTTGTACCACCATTGTTCTAAATATCATAATAATTATACATCTTAACTTTCCCTTATTCTTACGTTAAGAAAATAAATGCATAATATTATAATTATAGTCAGACAGTTACATCTACATGTACAGCTGATGTGCAGAATTGACAGGTAGGTATATATACAGTCTGATCTACCCTATACTGGGAAAGGCTTGGGTTCTTGGTAGGGGATATCAAAGCCAAAGGCAGCCGGTCCCACAAACTTCAGAGCTTGCTCAGTCTTGAGCATGTGGTTAGCTGGCAAGACAACCACACCTACTCGAAGACCATATCGTACCAGTTCAGTAGTGACAGCATCACCTGCGGAGTGATAGTGAGTGCACGCATTAATCAGGAATTGAGTTACGCAAACTATAATCCCACATTTGTAAAAAAGATTTGCAATATAAAGTTGATATTCACAATCATTTTACGAACCTGTGTTTGAGTCAATTATGGAGATGAGGTCAGGTGTGCAGGCAAGGACCTCTTGAAGGGCACCATTGTGTATTTTCTGAACAATGTAGTTCTCGTTCTTGGCAAGCACCCTCAGTTGGTGACCAGAGTAGCCATCCAGACCCTCAACAACTGTCTCTAATATACTGAAGCCGTTCTTTGTTGCTCGCTGAACACTAATCACCTGTATGAGACAATGTTTGTGAATAGTTATTTATATATTCACACCAGAGGGAGATTACATGGCAGGCATTGGTTATTAATTCTACAATGGCTGGACGAAGCAAAACTCAAGTCCATGGTAAGAAAACTCAGCAACAATTTGGCTAGACCACACACCTTTCCGACAATCAGAATCAGTCCATGTTGCATCTCCACTACAGCCTGGACGACATTGGTGTGAGTGGCCCTGGCCCTCAGCACTGCCCTACCCAACTGCCATGCCTGGCTCATTGTGAGCAGCACACACTTGCTCATCATCTCATCGTAAGACATCACTCCCATGGCTATAGCAGCACTGATGCTGTGTGCATTTAGTCAAACCAATAATATACAGGCATGCATGAAGTAAATACACGTATACACATTAGCTTAATTTGTGTGTGCATGCGGAGCGAGATAGACTGCAACAGCTGCTCGATGATAAATCTTCAATCGGCTTACTTGGAATGCCATTGCAGTCTTTTCAGTGCGTAAAAAAATTTATGCAATTAATCTATGCAGATCGTTAATTATAAATGCACTGGATATAGGCAGATAATAGTTAGCCATAAAATTGACAAAAAACAATTAGACAAAACATGAATTACACACTAAAGGTAATTATAATGGGGTGAAATAAATGAAGAAAAGTCTACAAAAATTTGTCCATGGATACACTACATGTATAATAAAAATGCGACGATGTATTAGTGAATGGTTAAAAGATGTAGTTCAAGGGTGCAGGAATTTCTTTGGGGCCCCAGAAAGCTTAGACGGGTGTCGCCGCCCTTAACCGTTGTACGGAAGGAGGACGGGACCAAGCTTATCTACAGTTTTGTTCTGCTGGTGGAATTCCATCGGCTCCAATCAGATTGCAGTATTTCAAGTGGATTGATCACACCCACTTAACTTTACTACGTGTGAATTTTGCACACGCTGGATTGACTGAGAGGTGTGGTGTAGTATTCAATCCCTTTATGCAACTCTCCTCTGCACACCGAAAGCATGAGAGAATAAAGAAGCGAGCATACGAACAGAGAATTAGAGACATGAAACATACCAGCTTTACACCCCTGGTAGTCTCCGCCACAGGAGGGCTAGGAAATGAAGCCAATGCATTCTACAAAAGACTGGCATCATTACGCATCAAAGTGGGACAACCCATACAATAAGACCATGTGCTGGATATACGCTGTCGATTGTCATTCTCCCTCCTAAGATCAGCAATAATGTCCATCAGATGCGTGAGATCCTCATGTGGACACGCAGTGAGGACCCTTACAGAAGTGGACCTAGTGATTTCTGAATCTAACATAGCCTAAAATGGACCAACATGTGTTTTGAAAAATTATAGAATCTAAGTAAATAAAGATTGTAGATGGTGAGTAAAAATGCTGAAATTTCCCAAATGAGACTCTGTGTGATTTGATCACCTCATCGAGACGACAACCAGATATAATTGTGTGGTACGAAAGAGGAACGAAAATAGTGCACGTGATCATTTCACAATAGTTATACACATGCAGAGGCCTTGAAAACCATCCGCTTTTTGCCCGGGTAACTCGCTCGAAATAAGAAAGTTGTGTTTCCTCAAGACATCATCTGCAATGTATATGACACATTATATCCTTTTCTGAGTAGAAAGAATAATGCTGGGAAGTAACTTTAAAAAGAAAAAAAGAGGATTCGTAGCAAAAAAACACTTTTATCCTTTTCTCAAAAACTTTATAAATGACGAAAACTACTTACAGCTGGCTGTTATGTAATACACTATTAAAATAATTATGCACGATAGTAAGTATAGTGTTGAAATTGGGTTCTATACTGTGACTCAGACACTCATGCCAGTCACTCACTCAGAATCCCAGAAATCAGTGTGTAAATCATAATTATTAGGTGGTTGAAAACTTCAAAAGAATGATGATAAAACCTCATAAAGTATAAAAAGCCGTTCCTACATCGAAATTACTATAGAGCTATTTCATGTGACGTCACAGTCATGTGAAAAATGCCCTGTCAGCCATGTTAGTTTACAGATATTCATAGCATCGCAGCCAAAAAGAAGGGTGGGGCTCACCATACCGTAGATACTATAATCACAGTCATGGTTTAACTGTTTTGTGTGTAGTGATAGGCTGCTCGAAGCGCTCTGGGCGAGATAAGAGTATCCTTCTATAGAATTCCTGCTATAATAAATGGCAGGAGTGCTGTTAAGAATGAGCCCAGTAAAAAGAGGAGAAACGGATTTCTGGCTGCCATTTCACGAGAAGGTCTCATCATAATTATTGGTAAACGATCGAATTTGTTCAAGACATTTCATTTCTGGGAAGCCCGCCTATCTTTTTGATAAGAACAATCCTGACTGGCTGCCTTCCTTATACACCTTGGCCATGAGAAGCAAATGAGTGCTGATGTCTCAAGATGGGAGAGGAGCAGCAGCTTACTACCGAAGTATCTGATGCTGTTGCTGATGTTAACGAGCGAGCACTTCATACAAGTTTTATTGGGAATTACACCACAGGGGTATGTTTCGTATGTCTTTGAAACTTGGGGTGGTCGTATACAAGTGACAAGTTATCTCACTGAGCATTGTGGCATTCTCGACAATTTACTGCCTGAAGATGTTGTTTTAGCAGATCGAGGATTTAACATTGCGGATTCAGTTGGACTAATGCATGGCTAGATTACATATTCCAGCAAAAGTCAATTATCAGCAACCGAAATAGAAGAAAGGGCGATCGCTAATGTTCGAATACATGTTAAACGTGTCATAGGAAATGTTCGACAAACGTATTCTATTTTACAAAGTACACTACCCATTCATTTTATAGTTAAAAGAACTCGTGAGGAAATTGACAGGATTGTTAGAAAATGTTGTGCTCTTAATAATGTTTGTGATTCTGTTGTACCTTTTCAATTCTTATTATACCATACTCAATCAATTATAGGATTATAGTTAGTGTTGTTATGGCTTCCAGATAAAACAGTACTGCCGCTTTAATTAAGTGTACAAACCTCTCCAAGGCCAGCCATATAATTACAGTGAGCACAAGACACAGCACCTGTCAAATCAAGTATGATCCAAAATGCAAAAGGAGTATATCGTTTAAAGCGCTGAGAATGTCGAACCTATAATATAGAAAAGATTTGTTTACTGTCCATATGTACCTATATGCAAGCTACAAGAGCAAGTGGATTCAAGCATTGCATATTACTTCATCAGTGTCATAATCAGTATCTCATTATCTATGCACTTACACGTATATATACGGCCAACCGGGAGGTACGTTCCACACACTGTCCAGGTATGACAATCTTTGACCCATCCACAAACAAATTGATTGTATGCTTGAATTGATGAAACTATAGTCTGCAGGATCAAGTAAGAGACGATATCACTTTCCTCTAGTCCATGGTGGAACATGATCTACTGGCTTTCCAAGGGCTGCTGAAAATGGATCTAGACCACCAATCACTGCTATTTTCTCTTTATATCGCTTTAGATCCCAGAGTTGCAGCGTATGAAGACAGCATCTGCGAGATAGCTAAATGCTGTATTTGCTGCACCAGCCTGTGTTGAACAGTACACCATGCGTGGGCGATTAATAACCCATTACTATCCAACAATAATATGTAGCTGCATGCATTGTACTATGTCTGCAGTAAACGACATATATATACTGTGACTCAGACACTCATGTCAGTCACTCAGAATCCAAGAAATCAGTGTGTAAAACATAGTTTAGAATAGAAAAATAGGTGGGTTGAAAAATCCTTCCACTTCAAATAAGGATGACCAAACCTCATCAAGTGAATAATAAGCCATTACTATCCAACAATAATTTGTAGCTGCATGCATTGTACTATGTCTGCAGTAAACGACATATATATACTGAGACTCAGACACTCATGTCAGTCACTCCTCAGAATCCAAGAAATCAGTGCATGTGTAAAACATATTTTATAATAGGAAGTTGAAAAATCCTTCCACTTCTTCAAAGGATGACCAAAACCTCATCAATCTGCAGTAAACGACATATATACTGTGACTCAGACACTCATGTCAGTCACTCCTCAGAATCCAAGAAATCAGTGTGTAAAACATATTTTATAATAGGAAGTTGATCCACTTCTTCAAAGGATGACCATTTGAAACCTCACAAAAATGAGCCATTACTATCCAACAATAATTTGTAGCTGCATGCATTGTACTATATATGTCTGCAGTAAACGACATATATACTGTGACTCAGACACTCATGTCAGTCACTCCTCAGAATCCAAGAAATCAGTGCATGTGTAAAACATATTTTATAATAGGAAGTTGAAAAATCCTTCCACTTCTTCAAAAGATGACCAAAACCTCATCAATCTGCAGTACGACATATATACTGTGACTTAGACACTCATGTCAGTCACTCCTCAAAATCCAAGAAATCAGTGCATGTGTAAAACATATTTTATAATAGGAAGTTGAAAAATCCTTCCACTTCTTCAAAGGATGACCAAAACCTCATCAAGTGAATAATAAGCCATTACTATCTAACAATAATTTGTAGCTGCATGCATTGTACTATATGTCAGCATGCAGTAAACGACATATATACTGTGACTCAGACACTCATGTCAGTCACTCACTCAGAATCCAAGAAATCAGTGTGTAAAACAATAGAAAAATAGGTGGTTGAAAAATCCTTCCACTTCGCCCAAACCTCATCGAGTGAGTAATAACCCATATTACTATCCAACAATAATTTGTAGCTGCATGCATTGTACTATGTCTGCATGCATGCAGTAAACGACATATATACTGTGACTCAGACACTCATGTCAGTCACTCCTCAGAATCCAAGAAATCAGTGTGTAAAACAAATTTTATAATAGAAAAATAGGTGGTTGAAAAATCCTTCCACTTCAAAGGATGACCAAACCTTCAAGTTAGTGAATATAAGCCATTACTATCCAACAATAATTTGTAGCTGCACGCATTGTAAAATGTCTGCAGTAAACGATATATATACTGTGACTCAGACACTCATGTCAGTCACTCCTCAGAATCCAAGAAATCAGTGTGTAAAACATATTTTATAATAGGAAGTTGATCCACTTCTTCAAAGGATGACCATTTGAAACCTCATCAAAAATGAGCCATTACTATCCAACAATAATTTGTAGCTGCACGCATTGTACTATGTCTGCAGTAAACGATATATATACTGTGACTCAGACACTCATGTCAGTCACTCCTCAGAATCTAAGAAATCAGTGCATGTGTAAAACATATTTTATAATAGGAAGTTGAAAAATCCTTCCACTTCTTCAAAGGATGACCAAAACCTCATCAATCTGCAGTAAACGACATATATACTGTGACTCAGACACTCATGTCAGTCACTCCTCAAAATCCAAGAAATCAGTGCATGTGTAAAACATATTTTATAATAGGAAGTTGAAAAATCCTTCCACTTCTTCAAAGGATGACCAAAACCTCATCAATCTGCAGTAAACGACATATATACTGTGACTCAGACACTGATGTCAGTCACTCCTCAAAATCCAAGAAATCAGTGTGTAAAACATATTTTATAATAGGAAGTTGAAAAATCCTTCCACTTCTTCAAAGGATGACCAAAACCTCATCAAGTGAATAATAAGCCATTACTATCCAACAATAATTTGTAGCTGCATGCATTGTACGACATATATACTGTGACTCAGACACTCCAACTCCTCAGAATCCAAGAAATCAGTGTGTAAAACATATTTTATAATAGAAAAATAGGAAGTTGAAAAATCCTTCCACTTCTTCAAAGGATGACCATTTGAAACCTCATCAAGTGAATAATAAGCCATTACTATCCAACAATAATTTGTAGCTGCATGCATTGCATGCATCAGACACTCATGCATCAGACACTCATGTCAGTCACTCCTCAGAATCCAAGAAATCAGTGTGTAAAACATATTTTATAATAGAAAAATAGGAAGTTGAAAAATCCTTCCACTTCTTCAAAGGATGACCATTTGAAACCTCATCAAGTGAATAATAAGCCATTACTATCCAACAATAATTTGTAGCTGCATGCATTGTACTCTGTCTGCAGTAAACATATACTGTGACTCAGACACTCATGTCAATCACTCCTCAGAATCCAGTGTGTAAAACATATTTTATAATAGAAAAATAAGTGGTTGAAAAATCCTTCCACTTCAAAGGATGACCATTTGAAAACTCAATAAGCCATTACTATCCAAAAATAATTTGCAACTTCATGCATTGTACTATGTCTGCAGTGAACATACTGTGACTCAGACACTCATGTCAGTCACTCCTCAGAATCCAGTGTGTAAAACATATTTTATAATAGAAAATAGGTGGGGTTGAAAAATCCTAAGGATGACCAAATAATTTTGAAACCTCATTAAGTGAATAATAAGCCATTACTATCCGCAACAATTTGTAGCTGCATGCATTGTAGTATGTCTCAGACACTCATGCCAGTCACTCACTCAGAATCCAGTGTGTAAAACATTATTAATAGGTGGTTTAAAAATCCTTCCACTTCAAAGGATGACCAAATCTCATCAAGTGAATAATAAGCCATTACTATCCAACAATAATTTGTAGCTGCATGCATTGTACTGTATGTCTGCATGCAGTAAACGACATATATACTGTGATTCAGACACTCATGTCAGTCACTCCTCAGAATCCAAGAAATCAGTGTGTAAAACATATTTTATAATAGAAAAATAGGTGGTTGAAAAATCCTTCCACTTCAAAGATGACAAAACCTCATCAAGTGAGTATTAAGCCATTCTTATATTGAAATTACTATAGCCAACAATAATGTGTAGCTGCATGCATTGTACTATGCATGTCTGCAGTAAAGGACATATATATACTGTGACGTCACTCACTCAGAATCCCAGAAAACAGTGTGTAAAACATATTTTAGTATAGGAGAAAAATAAGTGACCACTTCAAAGGATGACAAAGCCTCATAAAGTGAGTAATTCTAGCCAACAATAATTTGTAGCTGCATGCATTGTACTATATGTCTGTAGTAAACGATCGAGTGATTGGCCAAAAGTGCACGTCTGCTCACCGTCCTTTTCAGATTTTTTTTGATGCTTATATAGCAAAAAATAAATCCTCCAAGCAATTGGCATCAGCCACCCATATCATGGTTTTGTCTATATAGTCTCATGAATCAGCCGCACCTTTGGTGTCCGTCTGAGCACTCTTTACATGAATTCATGGGCCACGTCGGATTTCCAACGTGACCAATGAGATTGCTCACAAGCATCAGGTGACTTGAATAGGAGGCAGCAAATAGTGAAACTTTACATGCGGTTGAGCAGCAAGCAGTGATGTGGCTGAGCAGAGATAGCGGATGTGGTTGCATTTTTATGGTTTTGTTAGCTTGTACAGTGACGTAATACATTCCATTGTGAAATGACTTCACGTAAAGAGTGCTCAGACTGACACCAAAGGTGCGGCTGATTCATGAGACTAGGTTTTGTCAAACAATAAAAATATTTATTAAAACTCGTATATAGATCCACTTGGCGAAACAACGCTCCTAAAAATGTGCAGTTAGTATTATTATATCGATTACATGAGTTTGAGGTGACACCTCAACCATACTGTATTATTATATCGATTACATGAGTTTGAGGTGACACCTCAACCATACTGCTATTCATTATGCCTCGAGGCGTAGCCGCAGGAGGGATACGGTAAAGCTGACTGTGTGTGTGTGTGTGTGTGTGTGTGTGTGTGTGTTTGTGTGGTGTGTATTCCAGCAGTAACTGCTCAACGGTTGCAATGCGACGAAAACTAACAGCTTCTATAGGCTTCTAGCCACGTTCTCTTGGATTTTGATTCGTGGATTAGCAAACTAAAGCTTCTTTCTCGAGTTATGGCTAGTTTGACTCACATTGAAGGCTGTTGCAGTCTCTTCAGAATCTTTCATAGCATCATCTGTTCGCACAAACTTTCTATTCAACATATGAGTTAGCCTTGCACTAAAGCGCTAGCTTTTTGTTAGCTACAAGACTCAGAAAATATCTGTTAAAACAGCTAGCTAGCAGTAGCCATTTGTGAAATTGATCTCTTTGGACACACCCTTTAATTATTCCTGTGGATGTAATGCGCATGCGCGCTCATTCCCCATGATGGAGTTTAAGGAAGTTAAACGGAGTTAATGGGGCGGAGCGTAGCCTCCACACCACACACGCCTCCTAGCAAACATTATCTCGTGCTGGGCCTTATCACTCCGGCGCATGACTAGTAAGCACTGCCTCATGGTGAGATTGGCTGAGCAATATAAAATTTGGACTGCTGTCTTTGCTGTTTCACCGATCTACTATACTCACTACCATGGACCCTGTGCCTCCAACCTCGATCCCTCCAACCTCGATCCCTGATGGCTCAACCACCCCGCCGACGCCACCGGGAAGCACCTCAGCTCAACTCGCCACTCGGGCTCGTATTCTCCAACAAGTCATCGACGCGACCGTCAACAGGGCGATGTCGACAGCCATGGCCGGAGTCTCGGCAACAGTGGACGCCACCGTACGGACTGCTCTGTCGACCTCAAGCTCCGAGGTGCCACCCTCCTCGCATGCTCCCAGCACAGGTCAGCATAATTATAAATAGGTTAGGTCCCCCTTTTTTCTAGATCACTCCGTGGGGTGCGTGTGAATGTGAAATTTGCAGGATGTCGTGCTTAGTGGGTTTAGGAGTAGCCGACTCACTATTCACCCACCCATCTCCATTCACCCACCCCCAATGGCACTGCCCATGCTAGGAAAAATTCAGTAGTGTAAAATGTGACACCATGCTATAGAATGTGGCACCATAGTTATGATCACCATACTATACAAGTGGCTGGCATACATCATCTGCATTATCACTAGGGTGAGCACAGACACCTGGTGAATGCATCACTCTATTTAGTAGCACTCTGGCTAAGGTATTATGGTTAATAAGTAGTATTTTGCAAGCCGCGGGCACAAAGCTCTAGGGCCTGCTGGCATGGCACTCGGTGAACGCATCACCCTCAATTGCATAACTCACACCCCTAAGCAACTAGGGGTACACTTGGTGAACGCATCACCTCCAATACATAAGCAACCCTGTCCGGCCTGCTGGCATGGCACTCGGTGAACGCATCACCCTCAATTGCATAACTCACACCCCTAAGCAACTAGGGGTACACTTGGTGAACGGATCACCTTAAGCACTCGGTGAACGCATCACCTCCAATACATAAGCCTGCTGGCATGGCACTCGGTGAACGCATCACCCTCAATTGCAGAACTCACACCCCTAAGCAACTAGGGGTACACTTGGTGAACGCATCACCTTTAAGCCTGCTGACACTCGGTGAACGTATCACCTCCAATACATAAGCCCGCTGGCACCCGGTGAACGTATCACCCCAATGCACAAGCTGGTCAGTTCAGTCACTCGGGGAACGCATCACCCACAATGCTGCACACACCCCTAAGCAACTACAGTCCAGGTTTCATGCACAAGCCACTGCCTTGCTGGCATCCATACACCCCATGCATGGGTTTAGCATTCTATACAAGCACACGCACCCACTAAGGTCCACGCAGACCAATGGGTACACGTCCACAGCACAATAATCGATCCTAACCCATGCATACAGGTTCGGGCTTTGGCACACTCCCCACCCGCCACGTCCCTAACATCCGTGGAATTAACCGCCAGCGGGACAACGCCACTCCCAACTGCTCACCGCAAGACCATCGTCGTGGCCCCGGGCCTCCCTGCTCTCGATCGAACAATGGTCGAACTTATCCTGGCGGAGCTATTTGTGGACCTGGCGGAACTACCCCCCGCAAAAGGCCACGCACCAGCCGCCACCAACAGGCCTCTCGATTCGCTGACCCAGCCAGCAAACCCAGTACAACCAAAACGGCTCATCCCGGACCTAGGCACCTGGGTGCAGTGCTTCTCACTATACACAGCAGTGCTACTAACGAAGCACCCTCATAGGGCAACGTCCCTAATGCTATACCAAAAAAATATAGGCTACCTCAGCCAGAGATTCCGCTGGCCAACCTGGGTGCTGTATGACTACAGCTTCCGGCAGGAGGCGGCTGACCTGGGCAAGATAGACTGGTCCCAGCTGGACTACGGTCTTCATGCCAAGTACTTCCACCATATAAACTCCTCGCTGGACGCATGGTGCTCCATCTGTCACTCGGGAGAACACCGCCAAGGGAACTGCCCACTCACAAACCAAAAACAGCCGTCGCCTGGGGAACCTATCAGAAAACGCCAGAACACTTCCCAGTCCCCAGCTCCCAAACGTCCTTTGCCTGAGCGCTCACTGCCCCCGATCTGCCAGAATTTTAACTTTGGGAACGGCGTATGCAGATTTGGCCCTAGGTGCTCTTTCGTGCATGTCTGCTGGCGCTGCCAAGGTCCCCATCCCATGACCAGATGCAGACGACAGGGCTCAAACCCACAGCAAGGCTATCATAACTAGCAAGGACTAACCCTTAAGGACTGGTTATTTATCCTTATTACCTATCATGGCGTTTTTTCTCTATTCGTGTTTGGTGTTCAACTCAGTGTGTGTTACAATTGGTATTCCCCCTCCCTCAACAGGGAGAGGTAGATTATGAATTTCTTTTTTGTGATTAAAGGTTCAAGTAAATTACTCTTATTCAGCTACAATAGTTAACCATGAACGCATGTTAACTAGCAGCCGGGGTCAGTACCAGATGCTCATCATTACCCCCACTCCCTACAGGCTCCTATCCCTACAGGGACCAACTACTCGCTATGTCGCAGCTCCGACCAGCGTCGTCGTGCAGTCTCCCTCCCCATCTCTGCGACATAGTGACACCTCTCAAACTGGAGGAATGGGCGCGGAACATGCTCTCCCACCCAGACGCTATTTTTACCGGTATTATTCTCGCAGGGCTCACCGGCGGCTTCAGGATCGGCTTTAACCACCGCTCAACGCAACTACAGAGTGCACGTTCCAACATGCGCTCAGCAGTAGACCACCCAGACATCGTGAACAACTACCTTTTGCTAGAGAAAACGGCAGGCCGCATTGGCGTTCTCTCAACATCACTCGAGGACTCTATTTCCCCTCAAACCAGCCCCTTTGGAGTCATCCCCAAAAAATCGAAGCCAGGGCTGATCATCGACCTGTCTGCACCAGAGGACCACAGCGTCAACGACGGCATTGACAAAGCACTATGCTCAATATCCTACGTCAAGATCGACGAGGTAGCCAACTACGTGCTGTCCTTTCCCCCAGGAGCTCTCATGGCAAAAATTGACATCAAACATGCATACCGCAACATTCCAGTTCACCCAGATGACCGCCACTTACTAGCCATGCGCTGGCAAGATGAAATCCTCGTGGATAAAGTGCTCCCCTTTGGTCTAAGATCAGCCCCCATCATATTTACAGCAGTCACCGACGCCCTGCAGTGGATCATTCAAAATAAAGGCGCATCGTCACTGTTCCACTACCTGGATGACTACATTACAGTCGGCCCCCCAAATTCACCTCAATGCAGCCACAACCTCGAAATTATTAAACAGACCTGCCAGGAACTGGGAGTTCCCTTAGAGGAATCGAAATCAGAAGGACCCACGGCCTGCCTCACCTTCCTCGGTCTTGAGCTAGACTCAGCAACTCGCATCATTCGCCTCCCTCAGGATAAACTGGCCCGCCTACGCCAATCTCTATCGGACTGGGGCAGTCGCAAAGCTGTTCGGAAACGCGAACTGCTATCCCTAATCGGCCACCTCCAGCACGCTGCAAAGGTGGTACGCCAAGGGAGATCCTTCCTTCGCCGACTCATAGACCTGGCCACGGTAGTCAACCACTTAGAGCAGTTCGTCCGCCTGAACATTGGCGCTCGTTCTGACATTACCTGGTGGAGGACCTTTGCACACCAATGGAATGGCACTTCAATGCTATACGCCTATAGCCTCCAGCGCCCACAGCTACATGTATACTCGGACGCTTCGGGTTCATGGGGATGCGCAGCTTTGACAGGCCCAGCATGGTTCCAGCTCCAATGGCCCCCAGCCACAGGGGAATGCCACATTTCAGCCAAAGAAATGATCCCTATTGTCATTGCTGCAATACTATGGGGAAAAAATTGGCAGGGCCTATCGGTGCGGTTTCACTCCGACAATTCAGCAGTCGTAGCGCTACTCAATTCGGGTTCTGTTCGCGACGATTCAATGATGCATCTCATGCGGTGCTTAACATTTGTGGCTGCATTTTTCAACTTCATTTTCTCGTCTGCACATATTCCGGGGGCAGAGAACGTTCTGACAGACGCTCTCTCTCGGAACAAGGCTCAATTATTTCTCTCTCTCTCCCCTCAGGCACGGAGACTACCCTCATCAATACCCAAAGCAGTCCTGGAGCTTCTTCTCGGGGAGAAACCGGACTGGACATCACAAGCCTGGATAAGGTTGTGGAATTCTATTTTCACCACGCCCTAGCCCCCTCTACACAACGCACCTACACCTCAGCACAAGCACGGTACCTCTCTTTTTGCGCACAATTCGACATCACCCCCTTACCACTCCAAGAAACACATCTCTGCCGATACGTATCGTGGCTGGCCAAAGACAACATTGCACATACCACAGTTAAATCTTATCTCTCGGCACTAAGGCACTTGCAAATAGCTCGCAATCACCCAGACCCCATGATCTCCACTTTTCCCAAGTTGGAAGGTGTCATCCGGGGCATTAAAATGCAGCAGGCACGCCATAAGACATCCTCCCCAAAACGTCTCCCAATTACCCTAGCCCATCTTCACAAACTACGTTCCTTCTTCGCATCAAAAGGGAACGAGGTAGACTCGTTCATGCTGTGGGCAGCCATATGCACTTGCTTCTTTGGCTTCATGCGATCGGGTGAAATGACCATCCCATCGGAGTCTGCATTCGACGTGTCAGTGGACAATATTGCTGATCCCCAAGTGGTCAAGGTTCGCCTGAAAGCGTCTAAAACAGATCCGTTTCGCCAAGGGGTCGAAATAGTCCTTGGCCGAACCAATAATCCTCTATGCCCAGTGACAGCGTTGCTGTCATACCTCGCGCTCCGAGGTAACCGTCAGGGTTTTCTATTTTTATTTGCGGACGAACGCCCTCTCACCAAGTCTAGATTTGTGTCCCAAGTCCGAGACGCTCTTTCGCGCCTGGGCGTGGACTCCTCTAGGTACGCTGGCCACTCATTTCGGATTGGGGCCGCCACTGCTGCCGGGGCCCACGGTCTCAGCGAACCTGTCATCCAAATGCTGGGCAGATGGAAGAGCTCGGCATACCAACTCTATATTCGCACCCCAAGGGACAAACTCGCTAGCTATTCAGCAGTTATTAGTACAGAACCCGCACCTTAATGGATGTAACTATGTTTATGTGACGTACCTGTATAATTATAATTACTACTTATGTATTTGTAAATACTCTGTGGACTCAGATAAATTGATTCTCTTTGGAGGGGGCTCGTAACCTAGCTACTCACCTAATTTATTCCCTCGTCCTGGGATTAATGATATTCATTGACCCAAAATTAACCGCAGGGTATTTGCAGCTAATCATATTCATAGACGGCCTCCTCCTACGCTACTCCACCCCTCCAACTCCCCATAAGGCTGATGGGTAGTTGAGGGTATTACCGCTGATTGACGCTTCGGAGCGTAGCCAACATTAATGTGGTAAATATCCAAGATCCAGATCCAGATCCTTGGCAGAATCATCTTTGTCTTGAGGGCCTGGTAAGCCACAAAACACTACCACATAACAATATAGATAACAATATGCATGTACACAGGTCTTTTCTTCTTAGATATTATATACACTGAACTACACTCTACAGATCCTGGAAGAATCAATTTTCTTCTTTCTTGAGGTCCTGGTAAGCCACATACCGTATAGCGCGAAATTTTCGAGGGGCTTAATTTTCGCGGATTTCGTGGGTTAGAATTCTACACGAAAATTAAGTCCACAAAAAGTGTTCTTTAATTAGAATTACCTGCTATCATGCAAAGATTTAAAGGCGTGGCTTCCGGTAAGCAGCCATTCCGCGAACATTGTGCAACGAAATGGTTTTTAGAGGCCAATCCACGAAATATAAGTGCCTCGAAAATTTCGCGCTATACGGTAATACAACAATAGATGCATGTAGATAGTATTTTCTTCTCAGTGACTTTATATAGATAAGCTAACTTTCATTATAGATAACATCAGATGAGGGATCACCTTCACTCATACTTCCTAAAAAACGTTCCAAGCATCAGAAAAGGCCAAAAGAAATTGAGGGGAAGTAAGCGTAAAAGTCTATTGTGTATGTAGAATACAGTCTTCATCACTGATTGTATGCTATCTTTTGTTGTATGCTATCTTTTGTGGTACCACGAGGATTGTATACAAGAAGTACTGGAAGATACCACAAAATGAAATTGATTGGATATGTGCACGGTGTATTCACACAGCACGTTCTTTAGAGTGTAACTACTGTTTTACATTTACATGTTCTGTTTCCAACCCATGCTGGTGAAGATGCCACGCGTGCATGTGCGTCCGTCACAAAGAACATGAACTACGGTAAAAACAGTATCGACAGTGGATCCAACTCTGACGTACCTGGTGATGACACTGAGCCCAGAAAGAAACAAGCACTGCAAAGGGTGCGACAGGGACAGGTTG
Organism: Halichondria panicea; assembly: GCF_963675165.1. Classification (NCBI taxonomy): domain Eukaryota; kingdom Metazoa; phylum Porifera; class Demospongiae; order Suberitida; family Halichondriidae; genus Halichondria; species Halichondria panicea. Next base: position 2,983,627 of record NC_087388.1, read on the forward strand.
TGCGTCTGCCACCAAAAAGAAGGGTATATGTATCTTACATCTATAGACCTGACTGTGCCCAAGAGGAACTTCATATAATATTATACCTATATTACATTCAGACATATTTCTCCTCCGCAGTATGTTGTATTAATAGTACCAGGAGCACATGAGGAGATGGAGCGCCTTACTATCGGATTCTGTATCGTCCTGATGTACAAATTATTCCTATAATCATGATATTCCCTACCGCACACATGTACAGAGCACTTGATAGTATCAGAAGTACATGAAGGGGAGTAAGCAACTACATGTATACTATACAAACGTGTTGTTGTTTGACTCTGTTATACATGTGTGTAAAACACCCACATCTCAAGTGGCTGTACAACCACACTCAAAAAACAGTGTGGTTAATTGTTAATTTAATTGATTTAACAGCTCGGAGCGATGTTGGACAAATCCGTCGCTCACTAACGGGCGTCGAGCAGCCATCTCTCCCTCCGTTGTCGGCCGGCGTGACACTGTACCTGCTCCTGTACAATACTATACTACGAGTACTGTGCCCCATCACTAGCCAAAAGAGGTCCCCTGGCACGCAATATCTTAACAAGCCCTTAAGCATGATGACACGAGTAAATCGTATCCCCTAAGCATGATTACAGCCACAGTTAAAAATAGCAACACCAAGCAAACAAATTAGCACCGGTGGTGCAACCAAGCTCCCACAATTTGGGCCAGTGCTGGTCCTCCACTAATGACCCAGTGCCCATACCTCAAAGTACCTCCAATCTCAGCAGCAGCAGCAGCAGCATCGCTACCCTCACTTAAGACAGGATCTAGGCCACCCCCACTGCCGAGAGTGTCTATTGTACTAGGCGGTCCCAGACACTCAGACAGGGCCCAATCATTCTTCCAATACTTGGCAATCGTGGCGAAACTCAGTAAAAAGTTCCGGTGGCCCTCGTGGATCATTTTATGATCTGTTCACAAGGCCGCAGACTCAGGCAACACAAAGTGGGACAGGGTGGACAGTAGCATCCACGCCCAATGCTTTACGAGAATGTTGTTGTGTGAGGAGCTCCCTATGTTCCTCTCTGGACCATGTCCGAACCACCTACCCGTGACCATGTCCGAACCACCTACCCGTTCAGATCTCTGGCCCGCCGATCCTCATTGACATACCATCGACCACCATCCGACTACGCTCATGCAGAGTAGGCGGCTCTCTCCTAGACCCAAGCCACCCTCCAAAAGGCGGAAGTGAAACAGGTACAATTACATGGAGAGCATCACTTACATAACTACCGACCACCACTTGGCTTACGGTCAGAGGAGGTTGGACACGCGTCATTCAGAGTCATAATATCATGTGACACAACTTCAAGTTGAGTTTGCTGATTGCTCGCGTATGTACACAGCAAGCTACGCGTACGATCGCGAGTGGGCATCACAGCAGCTGCAGCTATTGTTAATGTTGGAGAGCCTAATCGTTGTCAGAGCTGCGGAGAAAACGTTGATGATTATACTCTTCTGTTCATACATACCGAGGAGAGGTAATTGACTATACTGTGCCTAGTTTTCGAGTCCTGGAAGTCAAGTTTACCCACATAAGTACGCATTATGCATTATTATGTCTTATTGCCTGTTGAGTGACTACATTAGGACTTTCAATCTTCTTCTTCCCAGGTGGTTTTCCAGACACACGTTGGCAGCGACACAGAAAGCTCTGTGGATCTAAACAGCACTTTCGGCGGCAATATCGACAGCAGTGATTACATGCCAACTCCATGCAAAAGTGCTATTGTTGAGAAGGCGTACCTTCAAAAGGAAGTTCAACGCCCAAGAAGTGAACGACAATGATCACGTGCCAACTCGCTATTGTTGAGAAGGCGTATACTCAAAAAAAAGTTCGATGCCAAAGAAGTGGACGACAGTACGTGTTTACATGCGAGCTCCAGAAATGCCAAATATACTCAAAAGAAGTGCAACACAAGGAAGTGGCGTTACCCAGACAACTTTTTCTGGGAGAAATCAGGCTGACTTTGTACAGAACATAAATAAGGTGGTGAACTGCAAGATCAAGGAAAACTCATCCCAACAAGTTTTAAGATTGGGGGGGCGATCGTCGTTACTTACAATTGCTCGGAATATGGTCTGCACCCGATTGACTTTACTACCAACAAGACAGTACCAGATTCGAAGTGGCCACAGCACTACAAGTGGCCTTCATTTATATCAGGTGGTACGCATGCCACGTACAGACATGTTCCATTACGCCTCCGAAAGTCAAGCAGCAATCAATATATGGAAAATATAAACTTTGTACCCAAGAGCACATGAAAAACGCGCTGTAAATAAAGGTGTTCAAGCAGCAGCGGAGTATAGTGTCCCTAAATCTACACTCAGAGTGGGCCAGCAAAATATTTAAACGATGTTGAGGAGAAAGCTTTTTTGCTTCAATGTGCCAATAATATTATTATAGGGTATCCCAAAACTCGAAAGCAAGTATAGCTAAAGTTCAACGACTGTTGGATTCCAAAGGCATAGCACAAACTGTGAGTGTCCTTTTCCAGGCGACATTTCGAATTGTCTTTGCCCCTACATGAGCAAAGCACGAGCCATAGCATCTAACTCAGAAAGCATATTTCGATTTGCTGGAGGAAACACTGGAGATCGCCCTAGGGTTAATATTGAATCAGGTGGATCCAAAACCCCCGAAGGTGGTGGCAAATGAAAGTAACATGTCATTCCCAAATCTGTCGTTGTAGACATTTCGGAAGACGATGACCCTACTACAGCTGCTACTGGATAACTGCTTATACAAATATTGACACTCGACACTGCTCATTTGGACAAGGTGTGTATATATGCCTCCATGTCAGTCGAAAGACAGTGCACTAAGAAAACTCCTGACGTCAGAGGCTCCTCCACCGCTTCCCAAAAGGCAGTTTCTTTCTTTCTTTGTTCCACCAATTTCACCTGTATTTTATCGAAAAAGGAGGTTCTGCGAAGGAGACTACTCCAGAAGTGGGTTGGCTAATCCGGATTAGGCTCGTTTACACAAAAACAGGATTATGTATGTACAATGTACCTGTAGTGCTCACACACCCGTCCTGGATCAAAGATTGAGCACAGGTGTGAATTGGTGGGCAACTCCTCCCGAGTCTCCAAATTGCAACCCCATCGAAAACTTATGGCATGAGTTGAAAGAATACATGCGACGTGAAGTAAAGCCCACCACAAAACAAGAACTTGGTGAAGGAATAACATTTTGGGCGACTGTTGATGTTGCTAAAATGCACCCGGTACATTAGACACCTGAGAAAAGTATACCTGTGTCATTGAACTAAATGGAGCTACAAGCTATACAACATTTGATTACAACCTCCTCATTTTTCCATTGTTTAGTCATAACAAGTTGTCAACTGTTCAACACAACAACAAAAATAAGATAATGAACGTAATGAAAGATAGGAATTTTATACAGCACATTATAGTTATTGAATCATACAATGCAGCATGAATAAAAATACATGTAGCAGCATACGTACATCAGCATCAAGTAGTCTAAACGCAAGAAGCGCAGCCTAATTTTCTTTACCTCAGCACAAGCGCTTACTGCTATACCGCTTCGAAACTCGATTGGATTTTTCCAGTATTGAGTGAACATAGTTTTCTTCAGCTCACCAAACTCCTTTGCTGGAAGCCCAGGCTTGTCTCATGACCCAATTGGGATGCATAATTTCGCCATCATATTTTCAACAGTTGTTTGACTGGTCTATTTTGTTTGACGGTAGACAGTCTGTATTATTTTGATTTGGTGATGGGGAGCGGTGACTTGGTAGAAATACATGTGTGTTGTGTGGGTGTATTTTGTACGGACGGTGTTGTTGGTGACTGGCCAGGAGTTGCACATACAGTAGGCCTCAAATAAAAGTTCCCGTTCCGTTTGCGTTGCGCGCAGCGTTTTCGTTCGTACGGAAACGGAAATACGCTAACAGAACGCCAGCGTATTATTCAGAAACGTACCGTGATTACGCATCGTTGCACAGAAAAAAACGTTCCAAATTTGCTGAGTATGCAATACATAAATTTGCTGAGTACGCAAATTCGGACTAGCTACGTGCAAACAAAGCAGAGCTTAGCACCCTTGCTACAGCGTGTAGAAGCAGAGTATTTTGCCAGTTGTTGAATGATCATTTCACAGCATGATAGATAGATCTACACTTGTATCATGTATAGTATCAGCCAGTCTGTATCCATGGTCACATTTTGTATATTCTATGATTGCAGGCGGTATAATAATAGCTAGTTGACTAGCTCAATTGATCAAGGCAGTTGTAGACCAGACCAAGATGGCTTTAAGAAGCACTCTGAAGCAACTTCAGCTCAGCAAGAGTGAGTTCTCTATGATACATGTATGTAGCTAGCTACAACAGTAACATGTAGATATGTTTGAATTTGGTAGACAACTAGTGATTCTCTCTAAAAACAGAGAAATTTTTCCTTGTGGAGTGGAGCTGCGATAAAACTCTGACTGTGGTCGAGGAGAAACATATCCGCATTCCAGATAGTGATCATATCATCACCAGCGGAAAGGTCTACCCTGTCAAATATGGAACTAGATTTCTTGATACCACTGTCATCACAATAGGTATGTTATAATAATGACGTTGTGACATGTACAATGATTACAATTTACTCTTTATTCAAGGCTCAGAAGAAGAGGTAAAAAAACAGGCGGGGGGTGAAGAAAAAGATGAGTGCACAGCAAAACAAAAAAATAAACAAAAAAGGAAGAGGAATGGAGCGAAGGAAAATCTTCCGGTAAAATAAAAAAAACCAAAGGAGCAAGGACATATTTTAGTGGTGACTGCCCCCCACCCATCGTTTCACCAGTACTGACAACCCCATTAGTGATTGACCCCCCACCCGTGCTTACAAATCCTTCACCAGTACTGACAACCCCATTAGTGAGTGACCCCCCACCCGTGCCTTCACCAGTAGTGACGACCCCACCCGTGCCTACAAACCCTTCACTAATATTGACGACCCCATCAGTGGTGATCGACCCCCCACCCGTGCCCCCCCATCAGCGGTGATCGACCCCCCACCTGTGCTGACACTGACAGACAATTCGTACCCCACAATAGACGTGACCGACAGCCTTTCCCTGCTCAATAAATCTTGGTGGGAATCCTTCGATGGTAAGTTAATTGTAATGTATGTATTCAGTGTACATGTATAATTATTATGTATTATTATTCATTGTAGTGTAGTGTGTACTATGGTGACCATGCTTTTTTTTGCGGACTCTCCAACCGATAACCACATGCTACCAGGATATGTCAATCCTAGTGACAGTTCTGATTCATCTCAGTCTATCGCTCTTCTTCAAACTAAGCTTGAAGTCCATTCCTTACGGGAGAGGGTGGATATTCTCGAGGAGAAATTAGAAAGATTTCAGAAGCAGCAAGATGTGCTGTATGCGCTCTTGCAGCCTCAACCAACGTACCACCACGGTCATGTACCTCAAACCCCCAATCAATTTACGCAACAGTCATCACAACCTGGACTGAGCCATACTCCTCAGCGGTTGCTTCTCGGCCAGTCACCTAGCCATCCTCAAGGCAGTAGCACCCCCAACCCACTTCCACTGCGTGGGGATAACGATAAAGCACTTGATTCGCTAAAAATATCAACTGGGACATCTCCATCACCGGCGATCAGTTCCACCAGTTCCACCAACCCGACGACAACTCTCAACACCATGATCGCCAATTCTGTCCAGGCAGCCCTCGGCGCGGTGTTACGAACGATCATCATCGCAATGGACCAGCGGATTCAGGCAGCAGTCCAACAACACCGCCCCACAGCCGGCCCCTTATCAGTCTCACCATCAGTCTCCTCATTGATCCCAACCACGTCTGCTTCCGGCTCGGGTACCCCACGGAGTCCCACCTCAGGCCCTGTCATCAGCACCAGAACGGCAGGTATGTCAAGTACCTCACTAGCACATGTTCCCCTCGTACCGACTAGTGCCCCCCGTACTCAAACCAGCATGAGCCTCCCCACATTACCGACGATACCAAGCATTATTCTGTTACTTCGACCAGAAGTCCCATACACGGTCAATGTAGGCCAGAATGCCATCCCCATTCCCGACAAACTATCTAAAAAATCGGGAAAAGGGGAATTTATCGAACTAGCTGAGTTCTTACCCGACTCGTTCGGGGGTACCTCAAACGATACGGGTGAGAAACCCAGAAGAAAACGCAGGGTTGCCAACATACTACAGTGGGTTGAATGCTTTAACGCATACATCTCAATTGTCACGCAACGCGACCCCACACGCGTGCAGGACCTTTTAGCGTACTCCTCATTAATCGTCCACACGGCCCGAAAATACGCTGGAGACGGGTGGATACAGTACGATAGAAATTTTAGAAAAGCAGCTGCAGCTAACCCAGCCATAAAGTGGGGCGAGATCCATCAAACGTTTTATGCTATGGCTTTTGTAAATGCAAAAACCAAGGAGCATTGCTCGTTATGCTTTAGCCTAAACCATGCAACGACAAAATGCGATGACTACGAACCTCCCAAAGCACCTACTAACTACCACAAACGACCTATTGCGGCTGTCAACTCGGCAGAGATTTGCCGCAATTGGAACTTTCCCCGGCAGGGGAGAGCAGGTCCTCTCCCCAGGTCACGGAGCAAGTCCTCCGTTACACATTTTATACATTCCCACCAGCCGTACACAGAGGACACCACCACCCACACGGCACCCCCCACGGGTCCACGCATTGAGAAAACACAGATAGCTAGTAATCTACCTGTGTTAGCTAGTAATCTACCTGTGTCATAACTAAGGGTAGAAATACATTCCGTATGTTTTCTTTCGGGGTTAACAATACCCGGGGATCAAAGCCTCAGAAGAGGCCTACGCTAACGCATAGCCCTTGCATGGTTGGCATGTTCTAAAGTTAAAGGTGGCATGTTCTAAAGTATTCTCTCAATGTCATTACATGATAAGTGCATCATGTTATTATACTGCCATGTAATGTACCCATCAAGTTACAGTTACTGTTTTCCAAAAGGTCTGTATGCCATCAATAAGCTCTTGCTTCGTCTTTGGCTTAATCTCTCTCCTCATAAATTCCTTAAGCTCGTGCCACATGTTTTCAATGGGGTTGCAGTCTGGGCTTTCGGGTGGCGTCTTCCACCAGTTGACCCCATTTGTCTGCATACACGCGGCAGCATACCGTGATGTATGCTTGGGGTCATTGTCCTGCATGAATCGATGGTGGTTTGGGTACACAGAGTTAATTAAGGGGATGAGGGTTGCGTCAAGGATAGACGTATATAGTTGTGCATTCATTATTCCCTCGAAGATGCAAATTCCTGTTCTTCCTCTCGAGCTAATCCCAGCCCAGACATGCACCTTCGTTGGATGTTTGGGTCTGTATAGGGAGACATAAATAATTTTCGCGATTAATTTTTCGCTAGATATAGTGTACAGAGACGAATGTACACGGAGACGAAGGTATTTTTATTATTATATACCTTGGTTTAGGTCTGGGAGCCTCTCCAATCTTCCTGCAACATGTTCTTCGGTGAGGCTCCAATTGCACAGAGCATTCATCGGTCCAAATGACGTCTTCAAAGTCGTCTTGTAAATTAGCACTTGCCCAATCACTCGCTTGACCTTGTTCGCTTCTCTAATTAGCTGGCAGTAGGCTGACCCTCTGAATGTCCAGCCAAGAACTGTTCTGGCTAACTGATGTCTATCCTGTTCTGCTGGCAGAGTGCAAAAAGCTGAATAGCTGTTGTCTCGTCATCTATTCTCATCTGCCTCTCTACTAGCTGCTTCACTCGCACAGTAATCTTAGTGGGCCTACGCGGCGTGGGACATGGCTAGACTGCTGCTCCAGACGCTGGCAATTAGCTATAATTATGGCAGCAATGAGAAAGTAATCAACCAGAGCCTTCTCTTCTTCTGGTTGTGCCAGTCTCCCAGTATCGTACCAGAAACTTCGAAACTCCACGCCTACTAGCAGTGATGCCCTCGTCTTGCTGAAGTTTCTTAGTAGGGGCTTTATAGCCATATCTAACAGTACTATAATCCTCTGCTTGGTATAATGAAAGCACCGCAGGTGCTGATGCCTCGGTGGAGATGCCAAAGCTACATTACAGTCCAATCGAGGGGTCCGCAACGGCCAGGAATCTCGTACAAAATTTTTGGAATCTCAACTGAAATCTTAAAATCTCACTTGGAATCTTGAAATCTTGTGGAATCTCTTGGAATCTCTGGAATGTTAATGAGATACCCGTAAATGTATATAAACAAACCGTATACTTCGCCGTAGATTATTATTGAATTTGTTGAGGTTGCAGTAGCCTCGAGACCAGGCCGATTATCGAGGCTACGATTGCAGTTGCGGTTGCAGGCTCAGCTGCTATTTACATCTCTCTCTCTATCCTCCTCATAGCAGCTCTGTGTGCATGCGATTATAGACGATTCCTAAAGAGATTAAGGTGAGTTTAACCAGCATAATAATAATTATTATTATAGTCATGAAAATGTGTATACATGCAGGCTGAACAGCAAAGTGATGACAAAGCTCTCCCAAAATCAGCTCCAAACTGCCCACTCTTAATGCCGAGAGTGAGCTTATGGTTGAGTGAGTCTGATGCAGTACCAGCGTAATAATTTATAGTTGAAAGTTGCATAATTATATATAGATCTATGCATCACAAGGACGGACGAAGCGAGGGACAAGGCTCCAAGTCCAAACTGTCCACTCTTAATGAGAGTGAGCTTACGGTGGTATGCAGTACCAGCGTAATAATTGTTGTCATGAAAGTTTGTATATGCATCACAGGATGGACGAAGCGAGGGACAATTAAGGCTCCCCTTCTCATCTTAATGGTAGTGAGCTTATGGTGCCGGTGAGTCTGACCTGCAGTGTACCAGTGTACATGAAAAATTGTAATTATGCATCACAGGATGGACAAAGCGAGGGACAAAGCTCTCCCAAACCAAATGACTGTGCACTGTTTGCAGCTGCATATTGTACCAGCATTGCACATGGACTAGATCCATGTTCCCTCGTTTACGACCAGCAGCAAATGAGGGACCACTTGTACAAGTGTTTCACTACAAAAACAATGGATCTCTTTACTGTCTTCCGAACAAAAAGACCAGGACCTGCACGCACTTTGAAAATCCCTGTCTATTGCTACTGTCGATGTGCAGATGATGGCCAAGGAATGGTAGGCTGTGACGGATGTGAAGATTGGTAGATGCATCAACGCCGCCAAAGTAAAAAAGGGATTATGGTATTGCACCAAGTGTCGATAAAGTAGTTAGAATCAATGACTTTATAGTCAACAAGTAGTCCTTATAATTATTTTATGTTCATCAATTCAGATATAATATATGCTTTGTAATAATAAGTGCTCATACTAGATGTCTATAGTCTAGCCTGCCTATGGCTATGGATCTATAGAATAAATAGTACATGATCTAGCTTTGTGGATCAGGGCAAGTCGGGCGCCGCCGCCCTCTACCGTTGCCCGGAAGGAGGGCGGCGGCGATCAACTAGATCAGGGCGTGGCCCACAACCTTCTGAAAGGCCACGCCCATGACTAGCCAAAAGTCTTGTAGGAATCTTTCTGGAATCTTGAAATCTTGGAATCTTGAATGGAATCTTGAAATCTTCTGGAATCTTGAATGGAATCTTGAAATCTTCTAGCAATCTTGAATGGAATCTCAGGAATCTTGAATGGAATCTCGGAATCTCGTTGGAATCTTTAAGATTCCAGAATCTCGTAAAGAATTTTGGCCCGTTGCGGACCCCTCGAGTCCAATATCATGCATGCAAACTCAAAGAGTGGGTAATGATCGGCCATGAATGCTGTTAAAAACGATTGATGCCAAAAGTTCAAGATGGCTGCCGTCTGCGCTGCAGAGCCTTGCAGCTCTCTTCTCACTCTTGCAGCTACCAATAGCTAGCGTTCTAGTGCAGAGCTAACTACTAAGTAGAGTAGCAACATTCGGTAAACAAGTTTGGCTACGTGCCCCTCTGAAAAGGCTGCAATGGCATTCCAAGTAAGCAAAACTAGGCATAACTCGAGAACGAAATTATTTTGCAAATCCACAAATTAAAATCCAAGTAAACATGACTAGAAGCCTATAGAAACTCTTACTTGCACTTGATTCATCCTTGAGCAGCTGTAGCAGTCTACACACACACACACACACACACACACACACACAAACCGTATACCTCGCTTGCGCATGCGCACCGAGGCATAATCACAGAAGACCATCGTTAGCTAGCTCGAGCTCTTGCACACTACACTGCACAGCTAGCTAGAGCATCTATGGTTTCACAGCGCACGTGTTGTAAATTCAGCCCCAGCGTTATTACGGAACATTTCTGTACCATTTTTAATAAGATTCATCGCGTTTCCGTTCCGTTTTTACGCCAACATAATTACGCGCATTTAAAAAAACGGAACGGGAACTTTTATTTGAGGCCTACTGACGTAGCAAGGCAAGGCAAGGCACTCCTTTTTTATTTGTCACCTTTTCTTTCTTTCTTTGTTTCTACAATTTTACCCGTATTTTATCTTATTGTGACAACAAGCAGAAAAAGAAGGTCCTGCGAAAGAGGCTACTCCAGAAATGGGTTGGCTAATCTGGATTAGGCCCGTTTACACAAACGCGGATAGCCGGAATCCAACCCGGATTAAAGCCCTCGTGTAAACGGGGCTACTATTACCTCAGTTACACATTCCATTATACTAGCATCCACAAACAAGATTTTGAATTATCAACTTACCCCATCCTGACTGTCTCCAATCTGAAGAAGTTCTCAAGATCTTTTGAAGATCCGATGTGAGTACAGGCTATACACTCCCCTTGGTTGTCAGCTAGAGAGCTTGGTGTGTGTTGTGAACCATTAATAAACGGTATGAACATTTGCAACTCAGGAAAAGCTCGTCCCATTCCGTCAACATCCAGCACTGGTAGGTCCTCGATAGCTCCTACTAGCAGAGGCTCTATGGAGTTGAATCCACCAGCTTCCAAGCAGATAAGGCCAGTGATACATCTCTCCTGTGGTGTATTGGTGTGTGTAAATACAATGTAGATGGATAGGATACGAGTGTGGGGGGAAGCCATCCATACATTTGAATGCCAATCCGAATCGACTCAGTTAATGTTATACCGTGTGTACTAACAGGAAAGAAAATACCTTTGAGACTTTCGCCATGTTAACATTGGCTAAGCTTTCTCTTGTGGCAAATGATCCAGTAAACTTGGTCCCATCAATCCACGAGTAAGTTTTCTCTACCACCTCCACACCTTCACGGCTCACTTTCCCATCCTCTACACCCTCGCATACTCCACTTGCAAGGACTCTCCTCAATGTGTCCAGAGCTAGACATGTCTCTCTGCCGTTGGGTGGCTTCTCTATGAGTATTGCCGGAGCACCCATGAACCCCACCCCACACACAAGGCCTCTGTCTTTCTGCTGAAGTCTGGATGAAAAAGGTACAGAATAAAGAAATTGGCAGAAACTAAGACTGTAACACACAATCGAATCCTCAACCTAGTATGTAAACTTGATCTAGTATAACAAAGTACAGTAGATTCTCGTTAATCCGGTCACCTTTGGGACAACGCATAACCAATTTTATCTGCCAAACCACACCCAAAACGTCATATCCAGCCGTAATAAACGTCATTAAAAATCTAGTTTAGGGCAGCCAGAACTCAATACGAAATAGCGAGTTGGCCAGGACACAGTATAGATCAAGCTACTGTAGTAATCTGTGCTAAAGAAAACGACAAGTATATTTATCGAGATGACTGTTACTGTTTTACCAGTAATTCAGAGAGCCGGATTAGCGAGAGTCTACTGTAGATAAAAATCAGAGTTCAAATCACCTAAAAGGGTTGACAATCCTGATGGTCTTTCCAGATTTAATGAGTTGGGCAGCCCGCAACTGGCCGAAATAGGGACTTCCTCCACCCCCACAACCGAGTATGGCTGCTCCTGTTGCTAGACAAACCACATCGTGCTCCGATAGAGTCCACACACCTACATGTACATATAATTTTTATGTCATGCGGTACAATATACTGCATGTTGGGAGGGTGACAGCAAACATTATCATGTACACGTCAGAATGAGGAATATACAGTATGTCACCTCTACACTGTGTCTCTGTTATAATTATACATTTATAAAGAGAACTTTCACATTACAAATACATGTATCACCTAAGGCTACATAAATTATATATACACGTACATGTAGCTCTAAACCAACATAAAATATCAAGGGCATATATAAAGAAGAGCTACATGTACGTCTACATGTAGGTAAATAATATCAAGGGCATGTATAAAGAAGAGCTACGTCTAGGTAAATCTCTATGGATATAATTATGGTTTAAATAGAATACAGAATACAACGCTTCGAAGCCCAGAATTTCGCTAAATATGAGCATATAGTCGAAGTTGCATGCCCCCCCCTTGGGGGTCACAATGTCCTTGGTAATATGTAATTCCTGATATGCATATACATGTATGTAACAATGCATACTATTTCTGCAAATACATGTAGCAGCTACACCTCATTTGCTAGCAGCACCTGTTTCCTTGTTGACAAGTGGAGTTGGTAGACCGGCTCTTAAGTCGTTCTCTAGCTCCTCCTCTGAAGCGCTGGGCCATGATGGATTGTCCTGTACCGACCCAGGGATGCTTGGAGTGAACTGTATGAGTGGGGTGTTTAGTACATACTGAGATGTTCCAAAACTGAAAATGCTATTATGCCTCGAAGGGCATGCGCAAGCGAGGTATACGGTAGTGTGCGTGTGTGTGTGTGTGTGTGTGTGTGTGTGTGTGTGTGTGTGTGTGTGTGTAGACTGCTACAGCTGCCCAAGGATATGAACTGTAAGCATTCTATAGGCTTCTAGTAAAGTTTTCTTGGATTTCAATTCGCAAAACAATGCTTGGTTCTCTATTTATGCCTAGTTTTGCTTACTTGCAGCCTTTTCAGAAGAGTACGTAGCAAAACTTGTCCATGGAGTTTTACTACTCTACCTAAAACGCTAGGCTGCCAGAGTGAGTTCTCACTGCCGGCTCTACTGTACTGATGCAGCCATTAATTTTAGACTTTGTACTATCGATCGTCCACCGAGGCATCAGCACCACCCGCAGTGCTTTCATTATGCCTCGGTGCGCATGCGCAAGCGAGGTACAATGTATACGGTAGTGTGTTTGTGTGTATGTCTATGTGTAGACTGCTACAGCTGCTCAAGAGCAAGCAAGAGTTTCTATACAGGCTTCTATATAATTATAGTCATGTTTTCTTGGATTTTAATTCGTGGATTTGAAAAATAATGCTTGTTTTGAAATGCCATTGTAGCCTTTCCAGAAGAGTGCGTAGCAAAACTTATCCATGGAGAGTGTTGCTACTACTTTTGGCATCATTTTTAGAATCAATCCATGGTCGATCATTTCCCACTCGTTGAGTTTCCCTGTGATTACAGCTCTGAGATTAGCCTGAATGCAGCAAAATTATTGCAAAAATGTTCATCATCAGTGCTGAGTGCAAACCATTAGCAACAGTAGCTTTATGTTATGTAGCTTTGACACATCCACCGAGGCATCAGCTCCCACGATGCTTTTATCATAGTGTAGCAGTGAGTGTACAATGTTGTACATGTATACACCCTCTATAAACATACATGTAACTGTGAACACTAATTTTGTGTTATGTATACAATGTAGCTTTGCTATTGATGAACCCACCTGGGAGGTCTCACTCCCGGGTACTGTTCCCATGGTGATCTCAGTAGCGGGTGGTAATGTGCTGGCTGTGTATGGTTGAGCAGCTGTGCTAAGCGAGTCTTGTGTGAGTGCTCCTATGGCCTTCACCTTCACTCTAACTCGGCCCGTAACATATGTCACATCAGTCACCTCCTCAGAGTGGATGTACACGGTGTTCGCTATACCCCCTGGGAACGGAAATACAGTGTAGCAGGGTTTCGTCAAGGATAAAAGTTAGGGGGGAAGGACTTAATTTTCACGCAGCAGCGCGCCGCAAAATGTTTGGGCCCCGCCCACTTTTCTGACTACACCCCCAATTAGTATCACAGTAGAGCCTACTTTCTACGTATAACTACGGCTACAGGTTACATGACATTGTACGTCTAAATTGATTATTTTATATTCGACAAAACATATATTCCACAAAACATTTGGGGGTAAGATAAGCATTTGGGAGGGAAAGTTCACCCCCTGCCCCCCCCCCCCCCCACCTGCACGTAGATGAAACCCTAGGATGGTCGTAAAATCATTGTTTTGTACAACACTATAGAGCTACCCTTTGTGTTTCCCTATGTATGAACGTACCATTTAACACACGAGAAATATGCTTACAGCACGTACTGTCGTAGCTAATAAAAGTTGCTACAATACACAACAACAGACTATCTAGTGTATTGTTCAGATAACTAATAATACATTCAAGCATCTAACCTTTCTTCCTGACCTCCTCCATGGCCTGTTCCCTCCCTCTCTCCATTGCCATCTCCCGGGCTTTCTTGTCACCACTCTCCTGTCCAAGACTGGGATCAGAGGTCAATAACTGCTCTCTGATTGGAGCCAAATTAATTATCCTGTCACTGCTTCCCCCCACAGTGCCCAGTGCTGCACCCACGGCATTGGCCACACCCTGTCAGAGACAAAATCAAATAGTTACAAATGTACACACTGATTGAACAAACTAATGTTGATTGCAATTGTTGACAATGATATATAGGGGGAGCTTAATGGAAACAGAGCCTATCTGATCATCAGATGGGGTTGGATGAATGATATTCAAGGATAACTGCAACTGCAGCATGTAGATCTAGCCGTTTATCTCTTTCCTTGGCAATCTGTTGTAGAAATTACAACAATGGGTAAGGAATCGTTATGATGAATTAGATGAAGTTGTATGTGAGCTCCTCCCTGACAAACAAACTGTAGTCTAGGTAACGGCCTTATCAGTCAAGTAGGCTAAAAGTCTGTGTCCTTTGATGTAAGCTTTGATGTCTCTTTGTGCATATGTAGTTATAAAAAAAGAAAAAAAAAAAAGAAACCTTTGACTAGCTAGGAAGAGTAGCAGCAGTAGTAGTAGGAAGAGTAGCAGTAGTAGTAGTAGCAGTGCAAGCAGGACTAGACTAGATTAAAAAGTTGGTGGAAAGAATAACTGACCGTTTGGACGTCACCTGGCTGCCAGACTTTCATCTGGACTCTTACCCTGAGTAGCTGGCCTTTCTCTAAGCCACAAAACTGAGCAAGAAGCTGAAGAAGCAGCTAGACAGAGACATGTACCTAGCCTTGAGAATTGGGAGGCGTGGCTCAACTAGTTAGTTAGCCCAGCCCAGAGGAATTGTTACCGTGGGTACTGAACAACCGTAGAAGTAGGGCTACCCCTGGCTTTACTGAATTAACTAGCTGTGTCTGCTGTCTAGTTGGACCAGATTTAGCTAGATAATGGGGTAGAGAATAGTTGAGCGGTGCTGTGTGTAGCTTGAACTGTACTGGCTGGCAAGAATCTAGTAAGCACCCTATGCACTGATAACTCGTCAGAATGGAGAGTATGTTCTAGGGATCTGGACAGCTGTACATCCAAAGGAGCCAGGGAGTGCCAATCATCTTCTCCCAGTCTCTGACACGCTAAACAAAAGGAGCTAGAACTGGGAGTCCCAGCTAGAATTGCTAGCCGGATCTAGACTAATAGAATGACATGGAGGCGTGGTGAGGCCGGATCCACACTAATTGATCGACCTAAAGACGCTCCTGTTCCAGATTTCACGAATGGCAAGGAAAGGGTTATCGAACAATGATGTAGTGTGGAATCACCGTGGTAGCGACCATTGTTTACACATTATCAAGTGACATTATTAACAATAAACCCCACTGTCTCCGTATGACTATACACTGGGTGGGGTTTAATAGACTCCAAGCTCTGGAGCACACTCATCATAAACTTGCTTGCCTCGATCTATAGTTAGCACTAGCTGGGTCAATAACAAGCTTCCCGTTTGTCCAAATACTGGTACATGTAACTACCAAAGTAGGTACCCAGTATATTTCATTCCCGTGAGGCATATAAAATTTATAGTCTACTAGTACATTAGACTTTATGGTAACATGAACCATTTTTTGCTTTGGGTTTTGCCCTCGGACTTGGAGGTTTACTACCATGAAGTTTAATATAGTGGACAATAACTATAACATAGAACATGTATCTGCATGAGTGAAGGTAATAATTGCGTTGTAAGCTAGAGAGGCTTTTGCCCACTCACAAAGTGCTCTGAGGGACATTCAATGGTGGATACTCCTCTTAGTTGAGTGTTTCTGTCCACAAGGATGCTGCCACCTCCTACTAGAATCACAGGACACGCTTCATTCTCAGTCTGTATAGGGGTACGACATTAATTTTCATGAACAATGAATTTTTCCACTGTAATGCCAAACACAGCATACACATGCATGCATAAACGTACCTCAAGCGATTTTCATTTTAAGAGCGAAATAAGAGCAAGCGTAATTTACTGAATCACTGTTGTCCTACAGTACTATCTGGTTGGTTTCCTAGCTACGGCTTTGATATTGAGTCAAATATGACTGTAAGCTACCGGAGAAACTGGTTATTAGCGCATGCGCTCATGCGGTCAAGCTCTATACGCTTATATTCGCCTATAATGCAGTCATTTTCAAGCCTCACCCAGTAACCGGATGTCTCCGTGATGAGAGCTGACTCGTATAAGCTAGCTTGAAAATGAGCAAGCAAGGCAAGCAGGTAACCTTAACTGGATCTACATCATACTATTATGTTACAATTCATTTTACAGTTCATTTTACATTCATATCATAAAAACATTCATATTGACCAGGAACTGAAACAAAAGGGTTCAAGTCCACCTCATCTATGTCTCAGCATGGTAACAGCATGCCCAGAGAGTTCTTCCAGATAGATATCACCAGCTATAATTATAGCTACCATGCATTGTACAAGCAAGCTAGCTCAAAGATGAACGAATTAGTTGAAATTGTCATTATCCTTCGCATAATTAGAAAAGCGCTTCAATTCGAGTACAAAAACATGCAGTTGAGCATGCGCTTAAAATAAAGATACGCTTACAGTCGAGTAAGCACTAACAATCCAGTTTCTAAGGTAGTTTAATAGTACGTACCTTCATACTATCAATGACATTCTCTAGTTTATTCTTCATCTCATTCATAGCAGCGGTCACCAGATCAGTACTCAAACTAGCCACTGCTTGACGTGCTGTGCAAAAATTACTAGGGGCAACCCCTGCTGCCATGGCAACATCAGTCGCTGTACATTGCTTCCCACCAAAACACAGAGCCTTCTTAGTGATCTCATATCCAACACTTTTTGGACCAACCATAGTATGACCCTGTGAAACGGAACGATTAAACAGTTTTTTACAGCTCTCAGTAAGAGAATGCAAATCACAATCACTTTTTATTGGACAACTGCAAAAAAATTATCTTACGGATTGGGAGTCAAACGTCACAAGTGATCCTCCGCCAAGCCCAATACTCTGAACGTCAGGCATTGGGAAGTTGGTATTGACCCCACCGACCTGTTGGAATAATTGAGGGAGACAATGGGATATGATGGGTAAGAAAGAGAGAGAGAGAGAGTGGAGGATATAGAGTGGCAAAGGAGGTTTTGGAAGGGAAGGGAATAGTGAGAAATTATGTACTCTTTGCGGATTATAATATCACGGACAAAAGAGGGGGAAATAAATAATACATTAAGCTGGCAGTGTTAAAGTTCCTACCAACATTCGGTGTGTGATTGTCCATTCTTACCTCACACTGTGTTGAGGACTGCCGTGGAAACCCACTGACGAGCACCCCCACATCAGTGGTTGTTCCCCCAATGTCCACCACAATGGCATTCAGATGCTTAGTAAGGAAGGCAGCTCCTCTCATACTGTTGGTGGGTCCGGAGGAAAATGTCAGCACAGGGTAGCATTTCGCTTCTTGTGCACTAGGGGGAGGGGCAGTTATTACAGCAGGTGAATGCATTTGACAGTATCCCCGTGGGTGTGCTCAACCATAGAAAATACATTTCAGAGTTGCATTCTGGCCCCAATTTTCATCCCAATTGGCTTTGAGCAAGACAGTACTCTTTAGAACTGTGATAATTATTTAGGCTGCCTGTGCTTAAGAGCCGAAGAAAATGAGACACATGTTTATGGCTGCGTATCCAATTAGTTGTAAATATGATGGTTTCTGATAACCATAGCACAAACCCGGAAAGCACCTAGCTGATCATTATGGTTTACAATCAACCTTATGAGGGTTCCATCATTCTGTGTGAGGTAAAAATCCTGCTTTGAAGAGCAGAGCTTCAGTCGGTAGAGAGCCTCGCCAAAAGCATTGATCGTTTGGCTGGCCATATCTTTAAGTGATTCATTGAGGATGGCTGCATTCTCTCTCTCAAGCAGTCCCAATGTACCAAACTGATATAAAAAAAATACTCTTAATTAAGGCATATGGTTAATTACACAGAAGACATTAAAGTTTCCATACACATTACACATAAAATGATCGTACTGTAATGTGTACCTCATGAGACAGAGTGCAGCTACACTCCACACCCCTCTTCTCACACTCGTCCCTCACAATAGCAGCTGCCCTGGTCTCTTGGTTACGTTCAGGGTCAGCACATGGTGAAAACACTCCACATATCACAAAATTCTTCACAGGAGAATCTCGAGATAAACTGGTCGATACGCATTGCCTAATCTCATCTTCATTGATGCTAGAAATCTCTTGAGTGTCATACTCCATTCCCCCCTCAACTAGATAGCACCCGCCATTGATAATCTTGGAGAGATCTTGAGGTACATCTACGAATGGAGGTAACGATCTGGTTGAGGTGCCACAGAGGCGAATGACGGCCACACACGTTAGATTCTTTTCGTCCCTTTCAATAACTGCATTTGTGAAGTGAGTAGTTCCTATGGCAACTCGAACATTGCTTGTGGAGATGAGGTGATGTCGTGTCTCCGCAGGGAGGGAACGGAGGGCGGCTTCTATAGAGTTAATGACTCCTTCTGTCTTGTCCCATGAAGTCGGACGTTTCGCAAAACCAATCACCTGCGTTGAGATTTTAGCTTAGTTTAATAGTGTGGTTGCTCAGTAGACTCGCAAGCCGTCACTGTTGCAGGCGAACAGTTCGCCTGCAACAGTGACGGCTTGCGAGTCTAGTTGCTCAGTGCAATATCAATACGTGTGCAAGATCAGATGGAAATCAAGAGACTCACCCTACCACCATGCAGAACTGCAGTGTCCGTGTTTGTGCCCCCAACATCCACACCAATCACGTACTGCTCGTCTAAGCTCATTATGCTGCAACACACTTATTAAAAGACCAGAAACTGAATTGACACGTGCTCTGCAATGGTTGGGCGGAGTCTAAAGGGCTCTGGCGACCACCCCTTCTACTTGAGAACAAAGGCGCTAGGCGTGGTCTCCAGTCTAAAATAATCTACAAATGGCACTGAGTGAGAGTCTTAGCGGATCCTCTGGGAGGAAGTCTCCACTCAATCTGAGGGAAGATTTATCCAAGATTTATGACAGCTTCTTCCTGGAGTCAACTCTCATGGCTGAATAGTACGTGTACAGTTTCACTCGTTGTTTTGCCCCCGAGAAAAGATCTGCCCGCCAGACCATAATCGAATCCTCCTCAATTATTTAATTATACAAACCATATGATCCAACCGGCATAAAACTATCTGATAGGCAATCCACCACTCCCTTCCCATGCGGATGTGGGGCTGGCAAGTCTATTTCGGATGTGGTATAATGTTAGACTCCCCAGGCCATACTTTGAAGGAGGGATAAGTACTATAAAAAATTAGTTCAATCCTTTAAAGTATGGCCCGCAAGACTATAGTATAATGTGTGCCCTGTCCTCCCTTGCAGCTGTCAGCTCCTCAAGCATCCTGTTCCTGGTGTTTACATTCTGCCATCCAGTGTATCCTCACTGAGTGAGTGGGTTGAGTTATGGCTACAGCATAGATTATATTGAAGGAAAATTGATAACCGTTTATACTGCCCAGTGATTTGTGTATCATGATACTAGCAGTATAGTGTTCAGTGCAATCTCCATCGTATGAATGCAGTCTGGTATGGGATTATCTGTCTGAGAGTTGGGATCTACAAGGGAGGCATTTTCAAGTTCAGAGTGTCAATACCAGCCAACTATCCTGATGGTGGATGTCCGGTAAGATTCTTGTAGTAGATCAATTCATGTGTAAATGTGTAATGGTTTTCTGCAGGAGTTTGACTTCCAGGCAGGAGTGTACCACCCCCAGGTGGACCTCGGCACTGGGCAGCTGGACACTAAGAAAGAGTTCCAACGATGGAGAAGAGACGTCAACCACATTCATCATCTTCTCAAGTATGCCAAGAGTATTTTCAACAATGTGGATGTACACGACCCTTGCAATGGAGAAGCGGCTAAGTTGTAAGTACAGTACATATAGCAATGAGGTACCTGCATGTATGCACAAAGCCCTGGTCAGTTGACTTAAGCAAGTACTAGGGTGAAATCGAACGTGCACTGTGCTCAACCTGTATGGTCACTCGATTTAGAACCTTGGATAATAAAATAGTTGATATGATTATCTGGTTTGCAGGTTCAGAACTGATTTGGAGAGGTACAAACAGAAGGTTGCTGAGAGCATTGAGCAATGTAGAGAGGACACTCTCAGCCCGGACTCGTCAGACCCACACAGTATCAAGTGAGTCGTCAATAACTTAGACAATGTGGGTGTCTTACACATTATACTTGTACATATACTTCTGTATGACTGTCTCTTAACTCTTATGTGCGTAATTTGTGATATCCTCCTCGTAGGTGTGGTATATCTGAAATATACCACGTGACCGCAGCACTATCAAATGGCTAGTTAAGAAACAAGTCGTCACCTACAGATGCTTAGGAGCTTCCTAGGTCCGAGCGTTGGGCATTCGACGAAATATATCTTAGCCATCTTGTTGGAGAGCAGCTTCTGTGTATTCTGCCGGCGCTTTTGGATTCTTAGTACCTTCAAGCATGGCTCTTTTCTGTTTGCTTACACTTTCTTGAACAAATGAAAAAACTCGAAAAATACCTTGAAAACTGTGCATGCCTGGGGCTGTGTTATTTTTGTATTGATTGTAGAGCGTACGTTGCGTGGCCAATGAGATCAATTAGTGTTAGTGGTGACGTAAGTGTGGTATAATTAAGGATATTTTCGTGCATAGAACTGCAGAATGGACAGTGGATGTAATGAAAGCAGCACGGACTGAAATATTCGAACCAAAGGTGCATATACATAATTGTAATGATAATTATAGATATTTTATGTATATATAAATTGGGGCTCACATGATTCTGCCTGTATTTCTACAGTTTCTCCAAGAAGATACAGTAGGACGTAATGCTCAGACTTGTGGACTCTCCTGGGTTGAACCAGGTACACAGGAACCCTTCAGTAAAACCATTTCTTCCTGGCATTAATAATTATTAATTTTGTGATGGTTTATTTTATGTCTGCTAACAGTAATTAATATTTTTAGACCAATTATAATGTTATAATTGACAGTTCTATGCAATGGTCTCGAATAGTAAGCTTTTGGTGATTGGCTAAACAAAAGGTACATTTACCACATGCATACTTGATCGCTTGCTTTTAGCTCAACAAGCTAGCCTAATGGGTAAGGCAGGGTGAAGTAGGCTGGGCCCATCATTGCATCGGTAGACAATATCCTGTTGAGTACAATGGGGTAACTATGAGACACCGATGAAAAAGGGTTAGCTTGCTCTCAACATTAAATTTTGTTAACGAGATTCCTAACTTTTTAATTATTAGCGTTTAGTGTTAATTACAAATTCGATACCCGTTTTTATAGTACTTATAATTATAATTAACGTTTATAAATATAAACATAGTCGCTCGCATAACACGTGTACTCACTAGTAAAATAACGCGTGCAGTTAGAGCAGCTCTGGAGGACTATAATTTTCCCTTACAGAAATGCAATGAGTGTGACACGTGTTTGGCACATATCAGTTGCACGCATATACTCTCATAGCACACACTTCTGACATGTATGCCACACGTGTGCTACACTTCATAATTTCGCACTCAAACGTGGTACAAGTGCAGGAGGAGAGTAACATAAAAGCTGTACTAAGAGTGCCCCATGAATGTACTGTGAATGCAGTCTGCACACGTGCTGCTCTTATTGTATGCACGCGTACTGCACCTATGTATTGCTTGTGTGTGGCATACGTGTATGGTACGCATGCCACACACATGTCACACGTGTGCATAACGTGTGTGGTGCTTTTGTCTCACACCTATGCTTCCAGATTCAGCACACGTGCTACATACATGTAGCACATGTGCTGCTTGCTTTATGCACATATGATGCCCTTGCCATTGTTACCATGGAAACTCAAGATATCGTCTATCCAATATAAAACTGCAGTATACAGTAGATCACATTAAGGACTTGTGCTATATATATTTGTTCTTTTCCTAGTTCTCCAACCTCTGTTGCATAAGAAGTATATATAGGCGTTTTCTTTTAGCTTTGCTTGCAGCTTGAAAATGTTCTTTTTACCTACATTAGAAAATAACGTGAAAACTACACTTCCTTGTACCAGGAGTGTATAAGGACTTGTGCTTGTACATATACTAATGTACCAGTTTTAACCACTACAGAAATAGAACCAACAGACTACTTAGTATGTAAACAACTCACCAATCTCTAAAACAGTTTTCTCTGGGATTTTCTCCTTTGAACTTGTTGCCTGTAGCATTGCTTGTCACTGGTTGGTAAGACACATTAGCATTCTCTTCAGTCTTCAGCCAACTTTAAAAAAGAGCTATAAGTCCTTATTAACTAGACCAGAATTTGACAAAGATTTGAAGTAAACTTTTGACAGCTGCTAGTAATACAGTGTGTGGAACGAGTGCAGTTGGCATGCGTGCAAGTACACGTGTGTGGCTTGTATGCAGTTCGCTCGCATACCAACTGGATGTGTGTGAAACGAGTGCAGTTGGTATGCGTGCAAGTACACGTGTGTGGCTTGTATGCGGTTCGCTCGCATACCAACTGGATGTGTGTGGAACGAGTGCAGTTGGCATGCGTGCAAGCACACGTGTGTAGCTTGTATGCAGTTTGCTCATATACCAACTAGATGCGTGTGGAAGGCGTGCAACAGACACGTGTGCAGGCTACATGCGTGTGGCATATATGTACGATAGCCGTAAAGCTCGGTTCTCGTGACACGCTTGTCCTGCACATAAATATCCATTGCACACGTGCAGCACTCATTGTTGCATGTGTGCAGCATACGTGCTGCACTTATACATTTCTGTAAGGGTTAGCATTCCGTATAGCAGTTCGTGGGTTGCGTTTCAATGTCAGGAAACCACACCCACCAATAGCTTTGCATGTGAAATACCGGTGCGTGGGAGTTTCTCCCAGTTTTAATTTCGCGTTAACTGTCTGCCTTCGAAAAACGTGAAAATTTCCCACTGTACGGTAATAGGTAATTGAAAATAATAGGCATCAATGTCCATGCACTTTTGGTAAAAACATTATTGCAATGAATGTTACAAGTCAGCAAGATAACAAATACAGTTGTGTTCATTTTTGTACGTCTTAAATGAATAGAATAATAGGTGAAAAAAGTATAATTAATTATCAGAGCCTACATGTATGTATATTGGATACTCCAAGGTTGAAAGGTCGGAGAAAAAACCATATAGTTAGCTGTTCTAATGGTTGGTTCAATTTCACATTATGCAATTGTTATAAAAATTAATGATCATTATGGCCGTGCATGCAACAAATACATAAACTCATGCAAAATAACTCCTTGGGTGAGATCAAGAAGGGGCCTTCTATCTTTGTTTGTTCTTACTCTTCCTGGTTGATACTTTCGCGGCATCTACACATACAAAGAGAAAGTTGAGATGGTGGAAAGTAGTTCACATAAACCCTAAGTACATGTAACAAGTACCACTAACAAACGTACATAATTATATGCACCCAATGACTTAATGTGCGCATCATTGTAAAAAATATATGGCCCCCTGAAAGTTGGTGTGTTCTTCTGAAAATTATAATTCGATGTATTATAAATTATGGCTTCATTTGGTAATAATAGGGGGTGACAGATTCTTTTCCTTCGACCTTTCAAAACCGACTGCTCGGAATGTCGTTAAATTTTTTTAGGGTGTATGCTAGGGCACCCTAGCTTATTTATGAACTGTGAAATTTGGGGGCTCCAATGGATATGTAGTGACATCTGATTCACGTTCATCTGCACACTGCACACTGATAGGAGGCGATCTTTTCACAAAAATTGAGACAATAACGAGTTGATCCTCTTCACTTGCACTCTTTACTCACTATTAACCAATTCTGTGCATTGCGTAAACGTCATCAATTGTGAGTTGCTCACGTGCAGTTGACAAGATGTCACGTTACTTTGTGCACAGTTTTTGTGTAGAGGTATCAGTAGTTCGACACTCTAGCTTGAACAAGGACAACCTCTGTGCAACTAATAATTTATTAGCAGCAGTTAATTTTTATAGTGCACTAGTGCATTTGTCACATCTGCCAAGCCTTGCTTACAAAAAAATTTATGGCTCGTTGCAATCCCTTTGATTTACCTGGGCACTATTGGAGAAGTCGCAAGAACAACTTAAGACCTGTCACTGAATGGATGTGTGAGAAAGCTCCACGACTTTCTATTTCCTCCAAGATCTATGACACCTAGCCGAAAGAAGATTAGCAATCAGATACCACCACTTCAACCCCTTCTCCCTGAACCTGCTTCCCCATCACCGACTGTAATATTGACAATGTGCCAACATCTGTCTCCACCAATGAAGGGAAGAAATTGTTGAAACACCTTATTCCAAGAGTATAAAGTCCGTGGAAAAACTAAACATGAAGAGGATTACAGAAGCAATGCAGCACACAGTTATCACTGGCAAAATTTTAGCTCAAAGAAGTAACATCAAAAACAAATGAACGTTAGCAAATTCTCACTGTTTTGCCGACGGTGCATGAAGAAGATTCAGGAGGAATTAGCACAAAGGTCAAAGAAGATTGTCCCTAATTCCAAGCCCAAAAACTGATCATTCGATCACTTGTGGTAGACTGTTGATTTTGTCCACTATGATAATATATATATGTATCAGTATGGTATGAAAGATTTCGTATCTGTTAGAAAAACGGCAAGCATACCCATATTCAAGTTCTAAGCAACTTAAAAGAGGCATACAGCAAGTTTAATTAAGCAGAAATTCCCTGATCAAAAGGTTGGCTTTTCGAGCATTATGGCACACACTCAGTGTGTGTGTGCACTAGTCTATACATCAAAACGTGAAATTATGAGATGCGACTGTCAGCTAGACCAATATTGTTTAGCAAGAATCATGTGGTATCTTGTATGTAAGGCTTGAGTAAGATCTGTGTCTGCTGTGCCTGCTGTGTCCTCAGTGCCTTTTGTGTCCTCAGTCTGACTGTCTGCTGTGTCCTCAGTATCTGCTGTGTCTGCAGTGTCCGCTGTGTCCTCAGTATGCCGTGTCCTCTGTGTCTGCTGTGTCCACAGTGTCTCTTGTGTCTGCATGCAGTTGTCTGCTGTGTCGTCTGCATGGTTGTAATTATTTTATCTCTCTAAACATAGTTCTCATACAGTGGATCCTGTGCTATTGTATTTCGTTTAACCTTAGCAATGCAGTCTTGGTTACTGAGCCGCCTTATTCCTTCTTGAAGATGACCTAACATTGGAGCAATTATACCTTCTCATGCTGGAGATCACAGACCATCTATTTGCCCCTGACATTTAGACAGATGA
Source organism: Halichondria panicea (assembly GCF_963675165.1). Taxonomy (NCBI): domain Eukaryota; kingdom Metazoa; phylum Porifera; class Demospongiae; order Suberitida; family Halichondriidae; genus Halichondria; species Halichondria panicea. Next base: position 3,009,597 of record NC_087388.1, read on the forward strand.
AGTTGCTTACTAGCTTTTTGTGAGTTCTACCCTGCTGCTATTGTAATTCCAAAAATGCACTATCTGATCTGATACATGCACCGACACTGATCATGGAGTAAGTGTGCATGTGCATAAACACTGATCATGGAGTAAGTGTGCATGTGCATAAAAAGTATACAATATATACATGAACTGTCACAAAAATGTTGGTCCGCCGATAATTTCAGTACCCGGACTGAAATGTTCGGTCCCCCGGACCAATTTTAGCTGATAATGTTGGTTCGCCAATCTGATAGAAGAGGTATTCCACTATGTCACCACCAAGGAGTACCCTGATGACTGTAAAGAGGGAAAAAAAAGGGTCATCAGAAGAAAGGCCAAGCAATTTGTATTGAACAATGGTGACTTCATGTACAAACACAAGAGAACGGACAGAGTGCGTTGGTGTATCTGTAATGTAGTTGAAATTACAATCATTACAAGAGTGGCCATCTCTAGGTATATATAACGCGTCATCTATGTTCGATTCTTCTGGTATTATAGCTCCTATTGCCTTCTCAATCTTGATGTGTTGATCCAATACATTATCAACCGAAGAGAGAGAAGGAAGATACTGTTTGCTTGCCAAGTTGATGAAACATCTGGACGTATGGGGGTGACTCGCACACTTGCCCGAATTAAGGAGCGTTACATAAAGGACGTGAAAGAAATGGTTAGTAGACTTGCTCATCTGTCCTTGTATCTTAGTGCACATAACCCACATAATAGTCAAATATAATTATTATGTGTCAACTTGGTTCTGTATTATTGTTACACCTACATGTATACAAAGTTATAGTTAGTCTCAAACAGGAACATTTTCCCTCAATATTAATGTGTTTTATTTATAGGTGTCTGTCTACTTGTGACATTTGCCAGTGAGTTAATCAAAAGCTAACCACTGGCAGACCCGAACTTCACCCCATCCGTGTGCAGTTTCCTTGGTACATGCTAGGAATTGATTTTGTTGGTCCTCTCTCTCCAATTGCTAACGATGGTTCCCGCTACATCTTAACCATGAGCGATTACTTTACCAAGTGGGTAGAAGCTATTCCTACACCTGACAAGAGTGCATCATCAGCAGCAACATCATTGTTCAAGGTATAAATTATGTATGAATGCCACACACATGCACAATGCATGCATGCATGGGCAGTAAATAATGATCACACACTTTTCCTTCTCTAAGTATTTATGAGAATGGGTCTGCCTCGGGTTATTCTCTCAGATCAAGGATGTGAATTCAACAATGATTTAGACACTATAGTCTCTGTTCTCTCCTGGGGATACAGCGTCACCTTACAACTCCTTACCGCCCCCTCAGGTATGCACTACAGTTTTAAAACTATAATTATATCACACTTACTCGGAGGATATGCACCCATATATCCTCCACTACCGTGGTTATATACCCTAATTGGCTATGCCTCGGAGTAACCACGGTAGCGGAGGACATATCCTCCTCTTAGGTGTGGTATATCCTATACTTAAAATGTATTTTCAACTATAATATTATTTTCCAGACTAACGGCTTGGACGAGCGTTTCAATCAGACAACACTGCAAAACATGCTAGTGAAGTTTATGCGTGAAGACTGAAGTAGCTACCTGGACACATGTGTTTTCGCATACAATACCTCTCGTCATAATTCAACGAAGTTTACTCTTTTTAAACTTATGTTCAATCGTCAAGACAGTCTCAAGCATTTCTCCTGACCAAGCTGCTCGCGAGTATCAGCAGTAAATGCCCAATCTAAATGTTACACGTACTCGTGAACACAATCATGTGCGACTGAGCCAAGCAAAAACCAATATTCTTGCCGCCCAGAAGGAATTGTATGGTAAGAAACATGTACAGCCTGAGAGATATAATTTATGGTTGGTCAATTAGTCCTGAAACTAAATCATACTCGCAAAAAGACGAAAGGTGGGAAGCTGAAGAGGAGGTACACTGACCCTTAAAAAGTCATCTCTGTTAAACCATGCACGAGGTGCATATGAGATAAGCGATGGATCAAACACAGTACTAGTGTCAGGACCCCATCTCAAGTCGTACAATGATCCACCTACTTGCGATTCTGGATCAATAGACTCTGCTCACTCTCCTCCTAAGGACTCTGCTCACCTGGAATCCCCTCTTGAGGACTCCGCTCACACGACCTCCGCTCACCTGGAATTGAGGACTCCGCTCACATGGAGTCTCCTAATGAGGACTCCGATCACCTGGAATCTGCTCATTTGGACTTTGCTGAATTACACCCCCCATCATAATGAGGACTCCCCTAAGGTGGACTTTGCTCAACTGGACATCACTTGTCTGGACTCTCATCATGACATTTGAACATTGCTCAATTACACCCCCATCCAAGATTGTTTGTCACCAATAGCACACAATGGTACAAGTGGCTAGTTTCAGCCAGATGAACCATCATTCTCGATATGGATGAAAAATGGCTACCGGCACCAATGCTATCTCTTAGCCAAATGATATCAAAAACACCGCAACCTCAGTTTTGCAGCACACCAAAACGGCCCAGATCTCGAACTCCAACAGTTCAGGGTGAAATCAAGAAGAGGCGGCGTATTCTCTCTTTGGCAACTCATCAGATGACTTCTCTCATGTCACAACCCTGAAATCGATTCAAACTTCTTCCTTGAAATCGAGTGAGACCCCCGTGTCGCACCCCTGAAGACCACTCGTGTCACGAAGACCCCCCTCCTCTGAAATCAAGTGAGACCCCTCCGTGGCGCACCTCTAAAATCGATCATATCACACCCTCCTTCAAGCCGACTCATCAGAACGTAACTCAGAGGATGTTTAATTGTAGGCAGGCCAAAATACCTCAAACGGTCATTGAGTGATCAAGGAAGAACATCATTGATGTAGACACTTCTCATAGATTGAATAGGGAGAAACGGAAGTAGCGTCACGTGAGTTCGTACAGGTCGTAAACAATCACCATGGCCATTGGCTTTGGCTCACAGTCTCTACTATCGGTACTCGTTCACCCAGTGGTTAATGTGTATGACAGTATGTATCGGTTTGGAGTCAAAGCTCAGATTGCAACTTTAGAGGCCAAAGAAATCACTCTTAACTTCATGAATGTACATATTCAGGCAGGAGGATGTGACTGTGGCTTGTTTGCTATAGCCAATGCAACAGCTCTTGCTTTTGGCCACTCACCTGGAAGCTTCCAGTACAATCAAAATAAAATGAGGCAGCACTTGTTTTCTTGCTTTCAAAAGCATTAAGAAGTATCGTTGTGCTCCTGACTCAATTGTGTCAATCGATATACATACCCCGTGTACTGCCTGTGCAGAATGCCAGAGTTGGCGACTATAGAAAACTGGGTGGAATGCAGCACATGCAAGGAGTGGTACCATTACGGCACCTGTGTGAACGTTCCTGCCGCTTTTCTCAAAAAATCAGCTGTTTGGCACTGTATGCAGTGTCTAAACCACCCTAAGACGTAACTGTTAACCGTCCATAAATTATGAACCATGCACCCGTCTCTTTATGTATCTATTCCCGGACAGAACTTCGGCATTATAATTATACGTAGTAGTAGTAACATTATTTTATCAAGCTGTAAAACTGTCAATCGTTAATAGATCTTTGTTTTGAAACAGTTGAAAACTGAGTATTAAGAATGTGGAGGCCTCAAGGTTCACATGCAGCTCTATCTAGTACACCTGGCTGACAAGCTAGGCTGTACATGTAATTCCTGAATATTATGTGACTGCTTGTATGTGCGTATTTATAATTATGTCGTAAAGAGGACACTAGGTTGCCCTACATACGCTCCTGGTCCAGAGACGTCTTTTTATACTAGCGCAACAAAATATTGTCTATAGCTGGACTGATTATTTCAGGGGGGGACCAATTTTTTCAGGCCAGTGACCCTGATTATCGATTGTTAGTTAACTCCCAAGGTGGAGTTATAGCGCATGTAGCCAACTTTTACTTGTAGGCACCTCTTCTCAGGTATGCGCTAAAATGCCAAACACTCCTACGTCAAGGCACTGATCTAGACAACTACATAAATGCCAGTTGGAGTCTTGCTAAAAGACATTAGCTTTTGCAGTGCTACGTTTATACGGTGTACCAAGTCAGGGAACCAAACTTGCCGATTGAGGTGCAACCTCAACCCAAGGCTCTTAAGAGAACGAGGACACCAAGTCTTGCAACAGCTGATAAGAGAGCAACCCGTTCTGCTGTCCAATTAGGACCCTGGTCAAAGAAGCTTTACCCAGAAAAGCCATGCACTTACCGTTGCAGAACATATATATACTAATTTATGATGTGTTAAAATGTTCAACGTCTATCGTCTTATAATTATACCTGTAAAAATTATAATGTCGAGCTCTTTCTTGCCAAAAGTTTTATAAGAACCAGACTGAGTATTGTCTGGGAGATGTATATACCTGTGCTGGACACATACACTTTAATGGGTGTGTTGGGCACACTTAGACACCAGCCCCGTAACCATGCAAATAATTACGCTTTACATGTGAATGCATCACCGAAATGTAAATTGTAGCAAAATCGACTGAACAAAAAGTGAAATGATTGCCCTACAAAAACATTACGAAAACATAACGTGTAGTAAGTGCATGCATGCACAGTCCATCAACTAAAAGTGTGTATAACATTATTTTCTATACATACTTGTGGACTCAACAAAGATTATACATCTACATCATATTCAACTTGCTTTAAAAATCGTATTTTCATCCATTCACTTTAAGCCAGTTCAGGCATTTCATGCATGCACTGTGCATGTATAGGACGAAAACTATTATTAAGAGGTACCTTTCTATAGCAAAAAGACAAATGAATTGCAATGAGCAATATACACCCACTTTTGATGTATAAAGTCATCTATAATTATATAAGGGAAAAAGAAAAAAAGCAGGCACTGAGAACATGCACAGTAGAATGAATGTGGACACAGCAGGCACAACATGCAGACACAGCAGACACATGCAGAGGACACAGCAGACACAGAGGATTGAGGATATATACAGGAGACACACGCAGCAGACTCAGAGAACACATGCAGAGGACACAGCGGACACAGAGGGTCGAGGATATATACAGGAGACACATGCAGCAGACAAAGAGGACACAGCAGACACATGCAGAGGATATGCACAGCAGACACAAAGGACACTGAGGACACAGCAGACACAGTGGGCACAGCGGACAGAGGACATGCACAGCAGACACAGAGGACTCGGCAGGCACAGCAGACACTAGGACACAGCAGACACTGATGACACAAAGGACACTGCATTCACAGCACACATCGAGGACACAACAGGCACAGAGGACACAGGCACGGCAGACACAGCAGACACTGAGGACACAACAGGCACAGCAAGCACTGAAGACACAACAGGCACAAAGATCAAGACAATACACAGAAATACATCTATTCAAGCAAAACCTATAATTACCGACTAGAAAAACATTTGCAATGTGAAAAATTGCTAGGATTGGCCAGGGGAACCACCAAAAGCGTGGAAACAAGAAATCAGATGAGAGCATAACTCCAATCCGTTACAACGTCAATCACGATTGCGGGACTAGGGGTGCTACCCCCTTTGCACACAGTTACATCATTGCTGCCATCCGGTGCCGGGACACCCCACAAATATCTCAACCGGCTTCAGCAATAGCCAATACCTCGACACTATAGCGATCAGCTGAGGCTCCGAGTAACTATCTGCCACAACCATCTATCAGTCAAAAGGGACTGGTAGCAAGTTTATACCTCAGCGATGGGGTTGTGCCCGTGCCTAAAAAGCTAATGAAACAAATATAGTCTCTGTGGAATACATTGAAATGAACCAGCTACTTACTACCCGAGGCTTGGGTGCAAGATAACTATACAGGGTTTCATCTAGTGGGGGGCTGGGGTGAACCTTCCCTCCCCAAAACGCTCATCTCCCCCCCAAAATGTTTGTATAATAATGATATCATCACATTAGTACTGTCTATGATGTGCGATATTTCTACTGTGATGCACTAGCATGTAATAGGGGGTGTGGTCAAACATTTGGCGACGTGCGTAAACCTTCCCCTAAACTTTTAATCCTCGATGAAACCCTGCTATACCGAATCATCGTCGCATTGTTGCCACAATCCAAGTGCGAGCAAGCTCAAAAAGGGAGTTTCTTCGATATTCTCGTGGATACAATGTTACAGCACTCTGGTGAGCATACTCGCTCATAAATTCCCTTCTAAGGTGCCTCAATTGATGGCTTACCAATCCATCATTGTAAGATGCTACACTGATTATGAAGGAGATGGTTGGTTGGAGTATGACAGAGCATATCGGCAGAAAGCGGCATATGAAAAGTGCTAGGACTGCATGGTCAAAGTTAAATGTTGCATTTTATCAATTCTGCCTTGCAGGCAATGCAAAGAAAGACACGGTCTGCAGAATTTGTTTAAGACACGACCACCAGACAGCCGACTGCAACAAAAACTACCAGAGGCCAGGGTATCCCACACCCGATATGGGATTCAGCAGACCGGTAAATTCAGGGGTGGAGATTTGCAGGCTCTACAATGCAATGGGCGAATCAAAATGTAAGTATAGAGAATGCAAATTCTGCAAAAGCTGCATCCAGCTTCGGAGTGCCAAGGATCGGGAAAGCCTGCAAAACGTAGCTAGAGATAAACAAGCAAAAAAACTGAGAACTCAACGAACTATACTATTATATACATTTTTGAGTGTGTTTAGTCATTAATAATTATGCTATTTAATTATCACTCATCTCAGTATCAATCTTTTTATGCTTATCAGCTTGCTCATGTGCCGCCTGCTTGCGCATGTGCTTGTCATCCAGACGGGGTGAACATGTCAATAGCATAACTTGTATTATTCAAGATATGGATTTGCCTGGAAGGTTGGCGAATGTTTATGTTTGAGATATAGTGTGTGAAGATAGGGTTCCTTTGTACATATGCCTCTGTGACTTATCTCGAGGAACCCCAAACATGACATGTTCACAGTTCATAAGGGCCAAGCATACACCCTAAAACAATTTCATGATTTAACGATATTCCGACATTTGAAATGCAATTCTATCACCACCCCTATTATTTACCGAATGAAGCCATAATTATAGTACATCAGAATCAGTACTGTATCATCTATGATCAAATGAAAGCCCATCATGCATGGTAACAACTGAATAGGGAGTTACGAGGTTATGCACACAAATTAGGAAGGGGCGTGGTTACGTACAGCCACCATTTTGAGTGGCAAAAGCACCATAAGAAGTAAGCTATATGGTACATGCATGATGAAGAGCTGCTGCGGCGCGCTAAGGTTGCAGAAACAGATATTCTAAAGGATCGAGCTTATCATTTTATCGCTTTCCTTAGATATAGATCGCCGTTGTAAATGGATTGCTGCCACCAAGAGGAAGAACTGGGAGCCCAACCAACACAGTTTTCTATGCTCTGATCACTTTACGGATCCCACTTTACTACAGGCAGAAAGAGTTAGGATCCTCTCTCTCCAGACTTTGTTCCTAGTGTGTTCGAGTATACTGACAGTCCAATCAGGGAAAAACAGTGAAAGCATTCAAAAAGTACCAAAACAGAAAAACTTTGTTGAAAAGGAAGGTTGCACAAGAGAAAGCTGAGAGGAAAAAGAAGAGAGAGCTGCAGAAGAAGAGAAAGCTGCACAAGAAAAGAGAACTGCAAATGTTGGGGGGGGGGGTATCCCCCCTTTCCCCCTGTATGACACCCTGGTACTGGATAGATGTAGGCTTTCCAAGCACGCAAATAAACGATCAAGAGCACAACAGAAACAGTAGCTGCTATATCCTAGGAACCAAGGACAAGATTTTCGAGATCCTGTTACACTAAACAGTGGTAAAAAAATTAATACAAGTATCATGGCTATACTGTGTCGACTAAGCAGTATTTCACCATAACTGTCTTTCCTAGCAGTCATGTAAGCGTTCCAACCCCTCTTCCTCGTATAAAGAACGTAAGCATACAATTCCAATTTAGGATGTCATCCATATAAATAATAGCATGCACTAGCTATTGAAACTTGGACATCCAGACTTCAACTTGCTCCAAAGCTGCTTGCTCTGCTAGGAGTAGAGTATCTCTTATGTCGCAAGACCCTCTCGAGCGCTATTTTTCCAAGCAGAGGCATCGTGGAGGCAGCAACGAAAACCCTACAGCAGCGCACAAGTCTCCTACAATGCATCCACACTCACTCAAGAGAGAGCAGTTTATAAAGACATCCAAACGATGAACATTGAAAGCAGGAACTCCCCCATGGCAAGTTGTCATAGCCCGATTAAAGTTTGAAGTGTGCTGTGTTTATGCATCGTGAGCATAACATTACATACATTGTAGACTCAAAGTAATGTCAGCCTAACCAAACGTTAATTTCGAGCATTTTCGAGCATTTGGATATGTCAGTTTTGCACATATTGCCAACAACGAACGAACAACTTGTAGTCGCTAGACGATGTGTGTTGGTTGTCTATGGCACAGAAGTGAAAGGCTAACGGTTATTTGACCCTGACCGAAACAAGGTATTTTACAGTCGAGACGTGAAGTTATAATGAACTTGAGTTCGGACTGAGATATTTTGGAGGAGATATACCATGCCTGGTTAAGTGGTCACTGAGACAGAAGAACCTCAAAGGTCTCAGAGAATCCGACATTGACTATGCAGAAGGAGTATCTGTTGTCACTGGTGAACTGGATGAACTCGAGTCATAATTATGAAGACGTTGCTGCAAAGACCAAATGGGAATGAGCAAGTCTAAGATAATGACGTTTGGGAACTTGCAAAATCCTGTATATATATATATACATACAATTATTACGGTAATTACCATACGTTATTGTATGAAGGCACAGCTATCGGTTTCTGCGTCAAGCTAAAAAATACCACATGGTACCTACATGTACATCAAGACTGTAGTAAAGAAACTCAAGTCGCAACAAGAGATATCGTAGCTATTATAAGTCACAAGTCTGAAGAGAGTTTTTAAGACTATGATGAACGACATTAGCGAACACATGCAACTCAGCAAAAAAATTAGCAACCCAACAGCAGCAACATACAGCAAGTAATCCAAGCTGCTCTCACCCTACCTCCGACACATCATACTATAATTATAACCCATGGCCACCAATGTATGCTCCACCAAGAGAGACCTGGACAGCCCAAGACTTACCAGTTCTACAATTGTTGGTCAATATTGGCAAACAGAAACGAAGAAAAAGACCCATGGTAGTCTACTCTGACTCTGACTCACTATGATTAGAAATCAATAGTATGGTTTAACTGTGCAACATGGGATTAGCACTCATAATTATACTACTTATAAGAATAATTATCATAATTATCATGATCATGCATGCATGCATGTATTGTAATCTCTTGTATTGAATGTAACCAATGATCTATACAATATAGGGTAACAAGCAACTGTTAAGTGTCTCGCTACACCTTGAGTTGGCCATGCATGGTGTTTGATGACACAGAGCTTGCAAGATGTATGCTGTTGTTGGCAAAATGGGGGCTAAAAATACCTCCATGCATGGGAAAGGAAGATTTGGACGGCAACGGAAGGTTTAACGCTGTAGTTAACAGCGCCTACAATGCAGGGCTCGGAGAAGAGTGCATGAATAAATACGGACAGCCATGGTGACAATTAACATTCTGTATGTATGCTGATGCACGTGTATGAAAGCACCAACACCATTTGTGTGCATGTAGCACACAAGATGCATGAGGCACACGTGCATCACACGTATTATATACCACAGCTAAAAGAGTCTCCTCACATTGGACAGCTTCAGAGCCCACTGCTCAGAATCCAGCACAAAGAAGTTTGATGAAAACGATGTGGATGTATTTCAGTACTACAGCCGTTAGATGTTTGCCTGACAAGCCTTTCAAGGCACACTTGCGTGATTGTTGGCAGTATTACATGCTAGAAGAGACCGAAAAGCTTGAAGGAAGTGAGAACACCATCTCTCCTTGGAAAGCGATTTAAGAAAAACCAGACCAAATTGCTAAGTCGTTTGTTGTGACTGATATTGGCACGGTCAATGGGAAATGGCCCGTAGGCCTGTGCCAAATATTCGGGGAAAATTTTTTGAATAATAGGCACTGTGAAAATAGTTTAACGATATTCATTGAGTTGCACATGCACAGTAGCTCAGAACACGCCCACATTTTACATTGCAGTAAATTTAATTTTTATGATCGTTAGTCCAATCAATGTTGAAACCACATTTTGTGTGCTAAAGTTTATTATTTCTCTGCTGAAATTAAAAAAGTAATGACTCAATCCCATTGTGCTATATAGTTTTATTTCGCAGCCGCGTATGTTGAATGATTTGAATAGGTGTCATCAATTTGAATAATAGGCTGATGAAGTTGTATAATAGGCGGATCCAGTGCAAATAAAAAAATTTGAATAGGTGAAAAACTTTGAATATTTGGCACGGGCCTAGAACTCAAATGAGAAGAAACAAAAAATCAAACGGGAATTGAAAGAACAGAGGAGTACGAAGATGTTTTTGTAAGGGGGTGCTTTACAAATCTGGGGGTCCGGGGGCTTGCCCCAGGAAAATTTTGGCACTCTACATTCCCGGAGATTAATTCTGAGCAAATTTGGTATAAAATTATCAGTATCAAAATTTTTATGCTATATACTTTAAATCTATAGAATCTGTTAAGTGGGTATGAATATACAATAAAAAAGATTGCATTGCATGTGTCATTGTACTTCGGAGGAACGTTTTAATCTTCGCAGTGAAGAAAACGAACGTTTTAACTACGTCTACAGCATGTCTATTTTAGGATCCAATTACACTTGACCTATAGTCTAGCTACCCTCTTTAGTAGCTGTTCATGGCTACCATTAATGTCAAAAATGAGAGGAGACTTACTTGTTGCAGATTCGCGCTCGCAATGTGCTTGCTCTTTATAAGAGATATCTACGATGTGGTTCATCTAGCTGACCTTTGTACTGTGTACGTAACTATGCTAGTATAGCTAGCTTAGTAACTAATAGCTAGCTACTAGCTGGACTTCTAGCTAGCTGCTCTGAACTTCATGGAGCAAGTAGGTAAGGTAGCTTGAGATAAGGGGGTGCTCCAGCACCCTGAGCACCCGTGCTTCCTACGCCACTGAAGAAGTGTTTGGGTCTGAACAATTGCCGTGTGTACCTGATGGAGATCCCTTCGATCAATTCTAGTGATTCTGACTTTGATTCAGAAACTGAATACTCCATCTCTTGTGGCGAGTATTCTGAAATTATTATCCTAAACATTCAAGTCATTATTAATTTTTATCAAACTCTGCATGTGTTTAGGTTATATATCAGCATTGTGTTTCCTTTGATGCATATTCTGTTGATAACAAGGCCCTTATCATCGGAACACTTCAATACGGATGTACAGGGGATATCCAGGCTTCCCTGAAGTAGATCAGATGCATATTGTCTGGGAGAACAAGTACGGTAGGCCTTTGAACAGAGTGTATTGAACAGCTTTGAAAGTGGAGCAATCACTCAAGATCAGTACAAAGAATTCCAGGGTAGAGTAGAAGAGGGTATTATGAGATGGAACCAATTATGAGACAGCTGTTTAAAACGGGAGTGCTTCAGCTATTCTGTCTGCAGTTAATAGCACTACCACTCTAGTATTTTTTTCCAAAAGAAATTTGGAGTTGTATGCTTGTGTTGACAGAGATACCACAATAGTTTGTTTAAGTACAGAATTTAATTGGAAAAAACATTTTTAATTGACCAAATTTAAGTGGGTGCCAAATGTTTGTAGTAAAATTCACTAGGTATCAGTTAAAACAGGAGTAACTGTTTTTATAGGCAAAATAATCACTATATTTTAATATCAAAAAGTTCCAGATATGTTAGAACAGCCAATTAGCGTTAAAATTAATTAATTGCAATGGTGTCTCGTAAATACCCCCCCCTGTCTCATAATACCCAAACCACTTTGAACACTAAAATGCTAGCATTAGCTGCAAACAAAGCACTGTCACTAATTTTTTTGCTTACATGCAAAGCATATTGACCATAATAGTTAGTGAACAGGCTATTTAGCTCCCTCAAGATTACTGCAAGACAGGGGGGTCAGACACATTTAGAGGTCTCATAATACCCCCTTGTACTCTACAATTTTTGTTGACATTAAGAATTTAAGAAGAAGAAATGGCATAATTTGTGCGTGTATTCTTATAATTATCATAACTATTCAGGATAACCAGTCTGTAATCCACTGATTGCATTGTTCAGCTGTAACAGCATTAAATGCTGCTAATTAAGAAGTGCATGGCTTAGGATCTGCCAAATTTCGTCATGGTCTTTCAGATAGTACTTAACAGAACTGAAAGTTTCTTCAATTGGCATCATATCAGGGCTGATGGAGGGGTGTAGGTAAAGGACAAGAATACCAGCACTTCTAAAGAGGTCCTTCACGTGCTGTACATGATGTATAGAGCAGTTGCAGGTTTATTCCATCAAATGGTAGCATTTCAGGAAGTAGACAGCCTCTAACAAAGTCATAAAAAGTATTGCCATTGGTGGTCCCTGTTAACAATTCTGTTGTCACGACAGATGAGCATATATTGCTTCGCTGCACAGTGTTATAACCTCCAAGATGAACTTTCTGATGTGATCTTTAAAGACCACTACACCCAGTTTCATACGAACACAAAAACATCTGTCTGAACAGTTGTACTTCACTCATATACTTCCCACGACTTGTAATGAACCTTTGCTTTGCACCTGATGCAATTTCTTCCCATGCCTGTGTATTACTCGGCATATCGTTGATGGCGATACCTCCTTCATCAATTGCAAGAGCAATTTCTCTGAGATATACAGAAGTGTTTTCCAAACAATAATTTTTTGCCAAGCAGGTTGTAATTTAAATTTTCGGTGGAAAATGCATGATTGCGGTTGGTTTTCGAGACAAATCCTGCCACACAATGTGTGTTCAAAAGTACTTGAAATCAACAGTAAACTATGGTTTCCGTATTTACTACCAACAGGTTGTAATTGAATAATTTGATTGCAGCAAAGTACCACTAATTAGAAAAAATTTGCATATTCAAGCTTTGAAGTGGCCACTGCTAATGAGGTGTCTATCCAACTAAGAAACCTGCTAGCAGGTCACTATCTGAGTTAGTGACCTGCTAGCAGGTTTCTAACTAGTACCCACAGGTTTCTAACTAAAACCACAGATGCATGAATATAATTAAAATCAGACAGATTACAATCATTTTTAAGCACAAAATTAATTAGAAGACAAATTGATTGTTATATTAGTTCCACCAGAAATAGAAATAGTAGGCAGCATGGTCTTCTGAGCAGTTTCGGTTTCTTTGCTTTTCTGAACAGGTTCAGCAGGCTCAGCAAAAGATCGCACATCATCAAGGCATTTTCGCTTTGGCACAGACTTCGTGTTAAGAACGTAGCGCTTTATTTCTTGACATAGCCCAGTCAATCCATAACTTGACAGCCCATTGTGTACAACTCTTAGTTTTTTGCGGAATGCTGCTTTTCTTAATACTATCAATATATTTTTGTTTTTTTGGGGAAGCGTAACGAGAAACTGTAGCTGTAGTAGAGACAGCAGTGACAGCAGTGGTGGAAGTAGTACCAGTAGTGGAGTCAAAGCTTGCAGTTTGAGAATTGGTTATAGCAGCATCAATTAAATAGTCGACTTGAGTGAGCAAATCATCACTTATCGGAGGGAAATCCAATAGATTTTCTTCAAATTGGTTCAAATACTCGTCAGTTTGTTGCGTTGACAGGGCCTTGTAGGGATCGCCCATTTGGGAGCTGGTTACTTGTATTCCACCAACGATACGGTCATCTGGTTCATCAAAAACTGACTCCCAATTAAGTCTGATGGGGTGCTCCGCTCTCCAACTACAAAAGGTACATCCAGGACCAGTACAGTCGTGGTACATTGAGCTAAAATCTTTGGGCTCTCTAAATTTGAAAGACATCTCTTTTTACTAGCTTGAAACTCTCTTTTTTGAATGAAACTAATCTCATTAAACCTCAAAAATGCATTTTCTAAGCGAGATAGACCATGTGTAGTACGGCTTCTTAGCTGGATAGTAACCCTCGGGAGTGGTTAGTGGCTTCTGCAAGTCACTACACTCCCTCAGGTTTACTATCCAGCTAAGAAACCTACTACACATGGTCTAACTAATACTTAAACAATAATTGAGCAGTTTACCACAATTCAAGTTTTCTCAGTCTCCATTCCTCAGCTTATACCTACTCCCTTTGTTGATGATGGCCCTCCGAACTCTACTAAGAGATGCTGAAAAACAAAACAGTAAGTTTGTACATCCACGCGCACTAAGTTAAGTTTGTATGTACTTATTTATACATGTACTTAGCCCTAAACTGTATGTAGAATTTGTTTGGCACAAATGGGCTCTGCTAAATTGTAATTTACTCAAATGCAGAAAAGTATTAAGATGAGGATAGTGTTTGTGTGGTCAATTCTTCTGACGTGAAAAATCCTCCTCCAGAAAAAGCAGTGATCGTTATTCAATGGCAAATATGCAATGCTGAAATTGGTGAGTCAGGGCTTTAATGTAATACATACAAAAGTAGGATATTTATTGTAGGCAATTTTTTGGACGACATGGACTGTGTACACTGATCACGCGGCACGTCTCTCAATCCTCAATACAGCACAACCATCTGGGGGTGGGCACTGACCATCCAGGAAATGGATTGGCAAACGAAATTGCTGCCAACCCAGTTGAAGCTGAATTCGATGTTCGAGAGTCACCTGGACCCTTAGTAGAAACAGATGACACACTGACTCCACGACCTTTAACTGCTAACGAACAAGCTGGTAACAACATATTGTTTACGTTGAGGACCACAATGAAGTACCATGAGCAAAGACTGCCAGTTTTGTTTGATACTTGGCTCACTACATCACCCGTGACTGGGACCAGAACAAGACTTTCTAGATGGAGTGTACACACCGCCATTTGCCACCCTGCCAAAACTACTTGAGGATAATTATAGATTCAAGAGACCTTCCTCTTCAAAAGAAAAAAGACAGGAAAAGAAAACAAAACCCCTAAAAAGACGTGTCCCAAAAAAAAAAAGTATAAAGGTATGATACAATACTTGTACAATAAAGAAAAAGTAAAAAGGTATGATACAATACTTGTATAATTACATGTATAATTATGTGTATTATATCAATTTCCCCTCGCCCAGAACCATTTTTTTTTCAAGATTCAATCTTCTATCTCCATCCCATCCCTAATTTTGAGACTAATAGCTCCCAATATGGGGTAAAAACAACAGCTCTGACTCAGAAACTGGTCAGTAAAGCAAAAAAACTGCATAGTAATGTCTGTACCACTTGCTTTGTAGGTCCCTTGACTCTGGACATTACTGTAATGAAGTTGTACTTAGAAATCTCCAGACTGGACCAACAAAATAATGTCTAAAACTAAAACCAGCAACAGATAACTGCAAAACTTAACGATCTTTACAAACGTTCGACGTTCAACCCACCAGCAATGTACAACACCCCAGCAAACCCTTTGTGCCAGCCAGTTGTAAAGAGGGGCACTTGCTTGTAAGCGTTCTAGATAGTATGTAGATATCAGATAGGCCTGAAACATTGTAGACAGCTCATTATTTATGAATACGTTATGTGCTACTGTACACGTATCACATAGTCAAAATCCAGTTAGCCTTGCCTTCCCAAACAAAAAAGTGTCCCAATCCAAACAATATCAGGTGTTGTCTAGCTCAAACAGCACGATTTGAATTTCTGTTAAAACCAGCTGTCTTTATATTGGCCACTTTACCATTGTGGGAGCAGCTCGGAATAAATGGATTGCTTTCTTTGTACAATATTCGCAGTGCATCCCCTGCAAAGGTCCTCTCAATGCTGACTGATGTGAACTTAAGCAATCCAAACGAGGAAACAGTGTTTGGGTACCTTTAACAGTTTATACATTGTTTTCAAAGTCGTGCAGAAAAAATGCTCAATTTTAGCATTTGATCATGCATTTTTACTATAATAATTTCATCGGAAGCATGGATGGAGATGAGCTTAGAAAATGACTTAGACTTAACTAGCATAAAATCGAAAGTTGTATTCCTAACATATTTGCCACCAAAAAACAACAAAATGCAGTATTTCTCAGAACTTACTAGTAGCCCCGACTTCCGTTGAAGCTCAAAAGATGAGCAATATACTCAGGTACATGCACAACAAATTTCAGATCCAAATAAGCTACTTCTATTCCTAACATATTTTTGGGGGTACACATCTTCAGACAGCCATTTCATAGTGATGATGTCATATGATGTAACAGGTGGTGGTCCAATGGGAGCGCCAATAGTTGAACTTTCAGTACCTGCACTCAAATAGATCATATCACGTTTACTTCAGAAGATATGCCACAAAATGTGAAAAAAATGATATAAAAAAATCTACTGTCATTGGTTGTTGCACTGTACATGAGGTCTGTCACTTGAATTGTGTCATCCACATACGAAAAATATCTTGCATTCGTTCGAGAGTTCCGGGCACACTTAATGGAAGACAGCTCGTGGATAATGAACGCTTGTTGAACTCTGATCTTGAACTGATGAACTTAATTTCGTATTGTTTTGTATTTATATTGGAGGCCATCCACATGAATTATTAAACTTTGATCTTGAACTGCATGTATATATAATTACGTTAGAGGCTCTGCCATTTGGCATCCTTGAGTTGTGCGAATGTTTGTGAACTCTGATCATAACTTCTTATTAGTTAATTTCGTATTCCGATAAACCATTAGGCTAATTATAGTGAATAAATTACCTGATTGTTTATAAAATTTAACATAAATTAATGTTCCAACTTATGATTCTCGACCTATATAAATAATAGTTAGACACGGTTTAGGTCTAAATCACGTGGAAACTTCCTAAACAGTGTCTAAGCATTTTAGATCATAGCAACAACGCTCATACGCCTGACAACAATGGTTTGAACGCACATCAATGGATTCTGAGCCACACCTCCAGCTCTGTCTTTGCAGCAGCAACCAGCCCCACCTTTCTATCTGCTCTGCAAGACAAAGAGTTCGTAGACTATTTGCTCTCCTCCACAGCCAGTGAGAACCTACTTACTGCTCCAGTGGCAAAGAAAGTAAGAACATTCGCTTCCCCAAAGTCAAGTAAAGAAGTAGAACAAGCAAGAAAGGAAACAATACCAAAGAAAACACTCATTGTCATCAAGTATTGCTTATTATTATGTACTTTTATTATGGTTATTATCTTATCTTGATCAAATCTTTGCTACATGATTTTCTATTGAAGTACATGATTTTCTAAGTAAGTACATGATTTTCTAAATTGGATAGAACATTTCCTCTAACCAATCAGATTGCAGTATTTATGACAAACATGATCTAAGTTATAGTTATTGACTGGTTGACTAGTAATTATGGCTTATAAACAACCAATGCCGAGGGCGCAGCCCGAGGCTGAGATTGTTTATAAACCATAATTACTAGGCAACCAGTCAACAACTGATTTATTTACTGCAAAAACAGCAAAACAGTCATTTGAACATCAGTGGAGACAGTCAAACTTGCTCTCACAGCCTCAGAATTATGCAGTTAGAACAGTTACAGCCATGCATAAACTTTGACCAGACCCGCCCACCACTAAATGCAGCTGCAAGGTTTGTACATGTAGCTCTGAACTAGTCTGTTATTGTCAACAACACCACAGTCTACTTGTAATCCTCTACTTCTGAGCCACAGCCTTGACTACTGAGAAAGCACAGAGCAAGAATTTGACTACAGGCTTCAGCTAGTTCAATACTGTCAAGCTTACACAACATTTTTGAATTTTATTGCGTGCAATGTACCAAATTTTGTCAAGATGGATCATATCAATTCAAATCTGCTGAGGAAGTAGATTATAAGAATAGTGCCTGGGGGAAGTAATTATATAATATAATTACTGAACATCACCTAGGATACGGACTGAATCAGTAAATAAGTGTTATAGTGTCCCAAAGCTCGAGGGCTTTAGCCCGAGGGATGAGGGACACTATAACCATAGATACCGAATGCACATGTTCTAACTGATTTAGATCCCAAAACCTATTGGCTACTAGAAATGCACTAGCTTAGCAACAGTCAACCTATATAAACAGCCAACCTAGCAACTGCATCATTATTCTTTTGAAAACTAATATCTGAAGTTGGTATCTCTGTGTATCTACTAAATCTGAAGTCAACCCTGTTCCTCCACCTCAGTTTGATGGACAAAATTATAGTCCTAGCTCCACCCACAAAACGGAAACATCCAGCTCCTCCCCCAGTTTTGCAGCAAACAAGCCCAGCACACTTCCCAAGAAACAAGCGGCTCGTACTACTCTCACAAAGCGAAAGGAAGACGCCTAAGCTATAATTTGCAGCAAACAAGCCCAGCAAACGAGCGGCTCCTATACTACTCTTGAACAAAGCGAAAGGAACTTTAGGAAGAAGCCAAAGCTAGATTCCCAGCACTTCCATACATCCAGCTCCTCCCCCATGCAGCCTTGCAGCAAAAAAGCACAGCACACTGCCGCCTAAAAAACGAGCGTCTCCTACTACTCTCGAACAAAGCCAAAAAAAGAAACTAGAGCTTCTCTCTTTCATTGTAGTTCTGTTATTATATTACTAGACAAAGCATCTAGCTACAATAATTTTTATGTTATTACATGTGCATCTTCTTGTAAATCACAATACAATGTACAATCTCGTAGTTTGTAGCCCAGAGCAATCTATAGTACCGGTACTATAGCTCATAGTTCCCTGCTAAATACACTCAAATGGGATCTAACTATTATATAGTGCCTGAAACGACGAGTAACAGAGACAAGGGGGGTGAACAGAGTGAAACCATTAGGACAGTAATTTCCAAAGGAGGGTATACTTACGAGCTATCTACAAGCGACCTAGCCCTCAAACAATCTGCCTTCACAGCTGGAAATGGAGTAAGCTTAACATTCCATTAAATTAATGCATATATATTATAATGCAGGGATTTACCATGCATAAGCATTAACAGGGTGCATGCGATACGTGAGGGGGGCTACATGTGGTATGGCACAGTTATGGTCTTTAACTTGCATATAGTCATGTATACATGTTTCATCGTACATAATTATATAGAAGAACTTGTGCCACAGTACGGGGTGTACATGTCGTTCATTGACGTAGACAGTAAGGAGCAGGGCAGCAAGGGAACTGCCACTGGATTAATGAGAAGTTTGATCTCAATATGGTACCCTCCACTGTGGCTGGCAGCTAGTTCCGCGTCAAAGGGCATCGGCATCAACCCACGGATCCGAGCAGCAGTATTTAGTAAGTGTAATGATGGTATGCATTAAAGGAACTCACTCAAATGTAATTATAGGCCAGAAGAGTTGATCGTGTAAATTACTTGCTGTTAATATTAGTGCTTGATTTAAAATGCTGTATCAACGAGCATTGCGTGGAATGCACTTTGTACTGCTTCATTAGAATACTGCTTGGAGAAGTATCCGAGCTGCTCAGCTGACAAGATGATGCGTGATCTGACTAACAAGTGTGGCAAGGAGAGAAGGTCTAGAATGAAGTAGAGGAACAAAGTCTCTGTATTATTAATTATTATAACTTTTGTCAGGCATTAATTATGTATGCATTGAATTAAGCAACAAAATGACTATGTATGTTTCATTTCATGTGTAAAACAGGTATATTTCATGCATGAAACATGCATGAAGCCTCCTTCTTCACAAGCCTCCCCTGAACAGAAGGCCTGCTACTGACTGCTTGCGCATGCGTGGATATTTTCCCCCGTAAAATGTCCTATAATACTGAATTTAATTACGAAAATATTCTGACAAAGTATTGAAAGTCATACACAGAGCTATTTAGCTAGCTAACTAGCTAGAGACAAAGCTGTAATTTTGTTGTACAGCTATGTACAGCTATTTTCTTTCTGGAGTAGTATAGCAACCTGTAGTATAGGTAGACTTTCACCAAAGTTAGTATTAGATGGGCGTGGCCTGTCCATTAGGCTATTGTCAGCTTTCACTCGGTTCAGACGATTTTCATCTACACTCTTGCAGGCTGTGGGTCTTTTGTTAGCATAGTTCTTCTCGAAGGCTAGCATGAAATGTGCATGAAACATGCACCGATCATGCACTAACCATGCACGTTTCATGCATTAACCATGCATGAAATTAATGCATGCTTCAGGCAGCATGTTGCTCATGCATGTTTCACACCTAATTATGGCGTAGCCGCACGAGGGATACAGTAAAGCTGACTGTGTGTGTGTGCGTGTCTGTTCCAGCTGTAACTGCTCAACGGTTGCAATGCGACGAAAACTATAGGCTTCTAGCCACGTTCTCTTGGATTTTGATTTGTGGATTAGCAATTAAACTAAAGCTTCTTTCTCGAGTTAAGGCTAGTTTAATTAACTCACATTGAAGGCTGTTGCAGTCTCTTCAGAATCTTTCATAGCATCATCTGTTTGCACAAACTTTCTATTCAACTTATGAGTTAGCCTTGCACTAAAGCGCTAGCTACAAGAGTCAGAAAGAGCTGCTAAAGAAGCTAGCTATTTTAGTAGCCATTAGTGAACTTGCAGACACACCCCTTATTTCTTGATGTAATGCGCATGCGCGCTACATACCACGAGTAAGAGAAACCATGTTGAACCCTAGATCCTGCAATTTTCTTTTTTGTTGAGGTCCTGGTAAGCCACAAATTAAACCAACCTTTTCGGATAAGTCTTTTAGACACTGCTTGTTATACATGCATGTAGATACTACTTTCTGTGATTGAATTCTGTCTTTAATACTTATCTCACAGACTACTGCTTTGACAAAGGTTTACTCCCACTGTTTGGCTACAGGCCATTTAAGACGATCAGTATGCACTATTAACTGTGGACCCCCCCTTTCTTGTGAAACAAGCAAAGCACAGTGCAAATTATTTATCTCTTCTATAACACTCTAATACTTTTGAGCGAAAGCAAAAACATGGCGAGAGGCATTAGCAAGCGCACGCTTGCAACACTCGTTATGCACAGTTCTGTAAAGCGTCCCAAATCTTTGTGTGTTCCATGCATGTTTGCATGAAACACGCATGTTTGACACAATTAGGTACGTACATTGGTACCTAATCGCCTAATCGTACTCATGCATGAAATGTGCTGATACATGTCTGAAACTTACCTGTTTTAGGTGCTATATTTTCAGTAGGGTATAGTGTTGTTTTATGATACAACTGGGTTGATAATTTATAAATCAAGATCCTGGCGCAGGGGACAACTCAACATGCACACTGTTGTCACACCCTTTTTCGTGTGAAGGGGCGAGGCTTGCAAGACCAGATGTTATCATGCGTGTCGTAATAGTATTTTGAAGGTATAAACTCAGGGGCGGATCCAGGATTTAAGGAAGGGGGTTCTAATCTTATAGCAATTCTTGTCCGCGAAAAAAGTTCACTCGGTGCGCAGCGCCGAAATTTTTGTGACCACGCCCCTTTTAAAGTACCACGCCCACTAATTAACCCTCATGTTCTCCCTCATGATTTATAAACACAGGAGAGATGGTTGTGACTGGAGGAGAGATAGTAGTGGTCCCCAGTGGAAAGACAGCCGGTGGTGGCTGGTGAAGAGGAGACTTGGCTATATATAGACTTGTAGAACTTGACCATCAATAATTATATTATTGATTTTATAGCAATTATACATGTAAGTATGCAGTGTCATTCAATATGCAGTGTCATGCACTCTCCCTTACCTGAAACTTTCCTCTTCTTACACCAGGAGTCAAGGATTCATGGCTAGATATAATAATCGCTTGACCACGGTGCAAATCAATGTGGCTGCAGTAGCCAGCCCCACCCTCTTGTTATGTAGAGAGAACCAGCCCCACCCTTCTATTATGCAAAGAGAACCAGCCCCACCCTTTTATTAAGCAGAGAGGACGTACTTTGTACGACTTTGTCACGACAGTACAGTTAGCTAGCTAGCTAATATATACTAGCTGGAAGGGTAGTTTGTACGAACCCAACGAACTACCTCTGGATCCGCCCCTGAAACTATCACGAAAAGAACGTAGAAAATATTTTACGGATTTAGTTTGTGTGAACTATAAGCCTTTTGGCAGCAGTAGAACCTCGCTAATCCGAACCCCTTTAGTCTGAAACCTCGCAAATCCGGACAAAATGGCAAACAGAACAAGAGGAGGGGCTGTCAATAGAATAGACTACTGCGCAAGCGCACTCTAACTTGCTCAGCTGAATCAGCAATAATTGTAATAATAAACTGCTCAATACCTCGCTCAATACAATGACCGTTGCAAAGAAAACGAAGAGAGCTCACAAGACTCAGTGTATTGGAGAGAATTAAAGTAGAGATAAAAAAGACTATTCTAGAGCCTAGCAGCTTCCATTCTGGCTACAGTAATATCATAATACATGTACACACGTGTCTTCGTTAATGATATTCTAATGACATCCGTTAATCCGGTGTATTCAGATGGGGTCTGGTTCGGCCCTATTCTGTATTCGATATTCGTGAGTATAAAAGTGTGCGTGCTTAATCAGCAAAAGCGTAAAACTTTATACCCTTGAAATACACCAGCAACTACTTTAATAGTCATGGAGACGCTTATATTGATTTTAGGAGCAAGACAGCAATCTTAAGTAAATAAACTCACCTTTACTTTAGTGATGCTGGTTTGACAACTTCCAATGAACTATTGCCTAAAAAGGGAAGTTTCCGTCACATCAAACAGAGTATGTAGATCTACCTCTCCACAACATGCTGGACGGAAAATGAGAGCAATTTGCTACACTAAAATGCTACGTCTATTAATTATTCAATAACGAGTGCTGCAGGCTGCGCTGTGCTAATGCCTCTCGCCATGTTATGCGTCACAGTAGTAGGGGGGAATAAGCTTTTTATTACTTATAGTAACCTGTGTCTACAGGCTTGCCATCAGCTTTACTAGGTCAGTGATTATAGTCAAGTTATATTATAACTGAGAAGAAAAGACTTGTGCATGCACCTATTGTATATATATGGTATCATTGTGGCTTACCAGGACCTCAAGAAAGATTCTGTCCAGATCTGGATTGTTCACTTCTTCTTCTTTGTATTTCTTGCCTCCACTGATAGGAGAGTATCCTTGTTTGGCAACGTGGTGGTTATGTCATTTTTTTGCATAATCAGGTCTGCACGGGCTTTTCTGAGCGCGCCCGTGTATGTAATTCACTGTGAATTTTTGGGTTGGGAGGTCATTGAGCCAGGATGTGCCGAGCAAGTAGCCTATTAGCAGGTTTGGAGAGGAGGTGTAGGCAGACAGCATTGCCATGGGGGGGGGGGGGGGCTTAATAGTAGCATTTCCCTGGTACTCTGGAGAGCTGGGCAGACCAGTAGGAAGTGGATCGCGTCCTCAGCAGCGGAGTGGCATAGCTTGCAAGTTGGTGATCTTTCACCTTCCCTGAACCTTGAGGCGTCCCACTCTAGCCCATCGCAGTCCACTAGTAGGCGAATTTTGAAGTTTGAGTGCTGGAGCATTTGTCTGTCCCTTTGCTAATGAGCCACTGAGGGCAGATTCTTCCTTGGACGAAGGAAGTTAAGCTGCATTCGGCTATAGGGAGCCCACTGCATTCAGACTGCAGTTTGGTGTTGAGTAGAGTTCTTAGAATCATTTTGATCGACTTCTTCCATGTAGGCTTGTTGCAGGACCAGGGGAGGGCGAGGGCAGCTGAGAGGGGATGAGTGCGCATGCGCATTAGATCTACACAGGAATAAGGGGCGTGGCTATTATACTAAATTACAATGTAATAATTATTATGTAATTTATCGTCTGACTATTAATAGCCAGGGAGCCCCCCCCTTCCTACGCCATGCGCCACTGAGCTGCACTGTTATGCTATAATGTTTTATGATGCGTTCTTGTTACTGTCTGCTGACAGTTTGTGTTGGATTCGTGGCAGTATGGATAGGGTATGATCTATCAGTATCTCAAGATGGTTCTGAACGATATAGGTTTGGTTCTTTTGCACCAGTAAGGATGGGTTCTCAGGCCAAGTGGTTTGTGGATGGACAGGATTATATGTCAGCTGTTGCCGATACCATCATGGCTGCAAAATACGAGATCTTTATAGCTGACTGGCAAATGAATCCTCATATCTTCATGAAGAGGCCAGACAATGGAATAACCAGCTTGGAATCACGGCTAGACCGGATGCTGCTAAAAAAAGCTGAAGAAGGTGTTCGTGTGTACATACTACTGTACTGGGAAACTAAAATAAATGCTGATATGGACCTTGGAAGTGACTACGCACAATCTATTTTGAGGCATAAAAATATTAAAGTATACCGTCATCCAACATTCTACACTCCTGTAAGCAATCCTAAAAACTCTGTTGAGGTGGAGCCACCATGAGAAGGTGGTCGTTGTTGACCGGATCATTGCATTTGTTGGTGGGATTGACTTGTGTTTTGGACGCTGGGACACACATTCCCATGAGTTGCATGATGACTATCCTCTTCATCCTTGTGTATTAGGTAAAGAAGATAGTGAACATTCCGTTACTGAGGAAGCCACTGAGGAAGCCACTGAGGATACTAGTAAGGAACCAATAAAGAAATATCGTCGTTGGATTGGCAAGGATTATGGCAATACCCTTCTTGGTGTTGTTAGGACTAAATTTAATGAACCTTTTCAAGATTATATTAACAGAAAGAATGATCCTCGAATGCCATGGCATGATGTTTCATGTATGTTCAATGGAGATCCTGCTTTAGATGTTGCAAGACACTTTATTCAGAGATATAATGCGATCAACCATGAGAATTCTTGGTTGAAGTTTTGGAATCGTCCCCAACTTTCCATTGAGAATTGGAATCATCCTGACACTCATGACACCATTCCTGATCCGAGTGCTAGTGACGTCAACATTCAAGTTCTTCGATCAGTAGGAAGCTGGTCAGCTGAGCAGCCACACGAAGATTCAATTCATCAAGCTTATCTCCATGCAATTAAGAACGCTGAGCATTTCATCTACATCGAAAATCAGTACTTTATTTCATCGCAGCCAAAAGAGATAATCAGGAATGTTCAGAATGCAATTCAACTGGCTTTATGTGATAGAATTGCCCGTGCTTATCTAAGTAGTGAAAACTTCCATGTGCTTATTTTGTTGCCTCTACAGCCAGAATTTTCTGATGAATGGGGCACTGGTGGTCCAAAGGATAGTGTGAGTTACTGGAACTATGCTACTCTTTACAGAGGGGAAGATTCATTATTCCACAAATTGAAGAAAATTGTTCCAGAAGAATACCTACATCGCTATTTGAGTGTATACAGTCTGCGGACACATGACATTTTGGGTGATAGAATTGTCACTGAGATTATCTATGTGCACAGTAAGTTGATGATTGTGGACGACCGACTTGCTATCATTGGATCAGCCAATATCAATGACTGCAGCATGCTTGGAGATAGGGATTCAGAGGTGGATGTGATAATAGAAGACAAAAACCTGATTGATGGGAAAATAAATGGACTACCCTATCGTGTTGGAAAATTCTCTCATGGGTTAAGATGTCACCTTCTGAAAGAACATCTTGGCTTACTGGATGAGGAAAATTGGGGCATAGATTTGGAAGTAGAGGATCCATTGGCGGACGATTTCTACGCAGAACTTCTCAAAATAGCTTCAACTAATACTGAAATCTACGAAACAGTATTTTTCCGGAAGATT
Source organism: Halichondria panicea (assembly GCF_963675165.1). Classification (NCBI taxonomy): domain Eukaryota; kingdom Metazoa; phylum Porifera; class Demospongiae; order Suberitida; family Halichondriidae; genus Halichondria; species Halichondria panicea. The sequence continues at coordinate 3,035,464 of NC_087388.1, forward strand.
ATTCCAACAAATCCGAAATGGACCTTTGAAGACATGAAAGAGTGGCAGACTATTGAAGGTCTTGCTGACAGATACCCAGATGAAGCTAAGGAGGAACTAAGCAACATTCGTGGAAGAATTGTCCTATTTCCACCTTTACATTTATATAAATTCTTCAACGATGTGGTCAAACCATCCAACTTAGATTACCTAAATATGTTTGTGGATAATCGTAACGTTGATGACAGAAAAACAATGTATGTATAATGACTTCGATAGCTTCACATTCCTGTGTTGTTGTAGTGTTTACTGTAATTGTACCCATGCATGAGTTATTGCTTTGTACTCTAGCCCGGTAGCCATATCCCAGCAGCGCCCTTCGTGCATATATGGGAGCCACTGTATTTGTTGTGCACGTAATAACATAAACTCTCTTAACTATACCGTATAGTTAAGAGTTTATGTTTTGTGTTTAATTAATTATTGAACTGCTGCTCGGTGCACGAACCCAACTATGCTTGGCTTTAAGTTACCAAACAATTCTGCAATTATATTAATTATGCATTTCCTTCCTGACAAAATTACTAGCATGAATATCAGGAGGGCTTTGGGGGCTGGAGCCCCCCCTTTCTCTGCAAAAACTACACTAAGAGCCCCACCTTCTCTGATGAGTCTTCAGCCTGGGAATTACTGGTATAGATTAGTGGCAGACAAACAGCATGTCCAAGAGCTAGCTATACTATACTAGTAACTTTGATTCTTTAGTGCAACAGAACTAAGCTAGCTAGCTACGGCTAGCTAGCTAGCTTTAGCAGTATTATTAATTGAAGCAAGGTGTGGCTATTTCATGCGCAATGAGTCATTAATTAGGGGGTGTGGCTCCTGGTCACCGGAATTTTCGGCGCTCCGCGCCAAATAGTTTCTGGCGCGAACAGCTCAGCCCCCCCTTCCTCAAATTCCTGCCTACGCCCCTGAATATTCATGCACTCTTGCAAGAGTTCATAACTCACGCTATTGTGCGGCTACGCCTCGAGGCAAAATTATCCAAGATGAACCCAGAAGTAGAAGAGGATTGTGAGGATGATTACCAATCTAAAGAGACTTCCAGCCCCACTGCATGGAGCTCATCCGTGGTTATTAGACGTGCTCATTCTTTGGTGCCTTTCTCCAAACTGAGACCTGTGAGCTCAACCGAAAGATTGTAGATCTATCACATGCATGAGGTTCTATAATTATTTTGCTGTAAAAATGTTTCTATTTTACAGGCCGGGTTCCAAACATCTCTAGCGCGAAATTTTCTACTACCGTAAAACCTCGATTTAATTAACATATAAATTCATTGTGTACACATTAAAACTACTTTTGCAAAATGTAATTATTTAAAAGTGTCGCTTTAAATCGAGTTTTAACGGTAGCTTAATTTTCGCTGTTTTCGAGGATTAGCAATCCTCCATAATTTGGTCCACGAAATGCTAACGGAATACACAACGTCGTTTGACCAAATGAAATGCTTTTAGAGGCCATTCCACGAAATTCAAGTGCCTCAAAATTTCACATTATACGGTGCTTAATTGCATGTTGTTCTATTATTCACTGTGATTCGTACAGTGATTAATCGCGTATCAGTACCTTAATGTTACTATTATAGACGGGTAGTAATTTTAGCGCTTTCAGATTTTTCTCTGTTTTTAGGGTACTAGTTTTGGTGATTTGTAGCAAATTCATGTCCACAATAATGTTGTCAAAAATGTACAAGTACGAGTTTTACGATTGAATGGAAAGTTTGCATGGAGTCAGATACAGATGAAAAAAGGGCTAGCTTGCTTAGCATATTCTCAAAAGTTATTACATTATACAAGAAGTACATTAGAAAAAATATTAATGAAATTCATAATTTTTTATTGCGTTTTATTTTTAATTTAGCATTAATTACAAATTCGCTAAAATTAGTACTCGTTTATAATAGTAACAATAAGGTAATTGCACGTCGTCATTAACGACGTGCAATTACTGCCTTGACGACCGCACTTTCGAATAACGGCCGCAGCTAATGTTTTTACTGAAACTGCAGCTAAAAATGTCCTTAAAACTGCATTACAAACGATTAACAATCAATAGTATGGCTACTCGTGCAATAAGGGATTCATATAAGTAACTAGCCTCGATTCCCAGGCCTCTCTTCGAGGAAGAGCGGCCTGGAATCGAGGCTAGTTACTTATATGCTATTAGTCCCATATTGCACTAGCTCTTAGCCATACTATTAATAGTGCCAAATTTTCGAGGCATAGAATTTTTATGGCTTTCATAACTTTAAGTACTTCCTGTAATTCTCGAAAATAAAATCTCCGAATTGAGTAATCTGCGAAAGCGAAATACTAAGTCTGCGAAAATTGTATAATATATACCGTCCTGATATTTATTTTTTTCAACCTTCGTCATCGGCTGTGCCTTCCTCCTTTATCAGTGAGAGCTTATAATAGTTGCTCATTCCCATTCTTCTGCCGACTTTAAATTTATAATCATGTATATATCCAGTGATATTTTTATAATCCCAGCTCGATCAGCAGAGTTGATCCTCTCCGAAAATTGTTGTAAAATTTATCTGCCAAGATGTTAGTACAGCATAGATTCTACTTGGCCATTAGGAAAGTAGTGAGCAACTCTCTTCAGCTAGTGTCTTGTTGCACTGTAGTTACTGCTTACAATTTCTATCTACCATTTTAGTTCAACACCTTTTTATTGATTCTCTTGCAGCCAAGTCGTGATACCATAGTTTGCAACCCTATGCACCGTGAAATCATGACGGCATCACCCCTGAACTTGTAAACGACACAATGCACACTTCTCTATTTGCTTATACGATTAAGAGTCTACCTTATAGCTGCCGAACTTACTGTACTTGTTTTCTGCTTCTGACTCTGAACACTCGAATTGCAGTACTGTCTTCCCAGTGGAGTAGCGCTATATCAAATTTACCCTAAAGTTTGATTGGAAAATTTCTCGTTTGTGAAACGCTGATGATTTTGGCGCATGCGGTGCCAAAACTGGTCCGAGGGACCTTTGGTAGCAGACCATTTAAAGTGCATGCAGTTCATTTATGAATGCCGGCCCACAGAATGCTGATCTTAACTGCCCACCTTCCAACTGGCTGAGATCTGATAACCTGGCCACCTTCTCCCACCAAACAGCAAGTACTAATGTTAACTCTGAAGAAAACTGGACAACAGGAGATGGAACAGAGACTGGCCATATTGAGCCATCGAGGTACATGTAGTGTATATAATTGATAGTGTCTTTTCAGCAGTTCTATGTTGTACATGCATGCAATTGCAACAATGTATTTACCTGCCATTGTATACACTCATACATCGACTGATCCTGTTTATGTTTACTGTAACCCCCTTCTGTACCTGTATTTATCACAAACGTATAGTGTTGTGCTGGCCTCTCATCACCCCAAGGCTGTTGGACACGTGGATGTGGTAGCTGATTCTAAGGTTAATTTCATTTCTGAATTACTTGTACAAGTGGATTCTGCGAAAGGTCACCATCGAAATTTTGTGTGTCATTATTCACCCACAGAATATCAAGAAACTGCTAAAGCTTCCTTACAGGTAGTACCGTGTGCGTTGTTACAATACCCTGTAGCAATTTTTCTCCGGCTGCATACAGCAACTCGGCGGTAAGTCTGGCTGTTCATCGAGTTGGCAACAGAACTCTGCTTATTGATGACTTCAACGCTCCACTTTTGTTAAACAGAGGCGTAAGTATGTCTTTCATTGTGTGGAATACTCGTTAATTGACAATCAAACGTCTACGTGCACATCTAATTTTAGGAAAGTGCTAACTTGGAGAAGGTGCTTCAGGACAGCCCAGCTCCTTTCTCTGTGCAACACGTAAGTCCTTGCCTGATGTACCCGTTGTTAAAGGAAGGATTGTGCTCTATATAATTATATTTTGCCGTGTTTATGTGTGATGTCTGTATGTATATATACGCTTGTATAGCTGATTTGCTAGGGAAACACTACACAAAAATTAATGGGGGGAGAGGTCAAAATAATGATCTTTGCTACAATATTGCATGATCTAGTTATAGTAACGACCTCTCAATTTACTAATCTATAGTTCCTAATGGTCCTGTTTAAAACTTTCTCCCCGGATTATTGAATCCTAAACTACTAATGTTTTTGCTTACGTTTTCGTTACATGGTAGTATGAAAAGCTGCATTAATTGCTCGGTATTTTTACTCGGTGTTTAATAATTATAGTTGCTACCACGCAAGAAGGACCCTGAAAACACTCACCACAGAAACATGATGTCCAAGTTCCTTTATCACAGGTGAGCTACATCTTGTCCTATATACGTTAATCGTTTGATATGGCGTTTTCTGTACGCACGTGTTTTCACTATAATTTTTGCCTTAATTTTTTGCAGTTCACAAAAAGATTCTGGCAAAGCATTAGTTGAAGTTCAAAATCGTGTTACTGCTGCATCAGTTGATTCAAAATCAGATCCCAATACTGGTCCTACTAAAACAAGTAGGCCTGACGGTGAAACTTCTAATGCTAAAAATAATGCTACAGATACTTTGGCTGTCAATGAAACTGAATGGCTTGGCAGTGGTAATCCTGAGGAAGATCTTGTTAGTGTTAAGACTGGAAAACAGGATAGCAGAAACCAGAGTATGACGGGTTGTGCAAGTATTTGTAGTTCTGGTGTTTTAACTTTACCCGATAATCAATCTACCAATAACTTCCAAGTAAGAATTAGCAATTCAGAAATTTCCCAAACTCTCATCGAACCAAATACTCAAGACGACACAAAAAAAATTGGGTCGGACATACATGCACATCTTTTATCCGATAAAGCTTCCAAAGATTTGCAGCTTATGTCAGCAGACCCCTCTACCACAGTACCGATGGTCAATGCTCCTATCACTCTGCCCACAATGATGCAAGCCTCAACCATATCCCCCCGCCATCAGGACCAACCTGTACCTCACAGCTCAATGAGAGAAGACAATGAATCAAGGTTACCTTGTGACAGGACAGATTCAACTGAAGTATCAGGAAGACGAATTAAAAACACCTTCCCAAACCAACCTTCTCATCTGGTTAGTTTCACTATTAATACTATAAAGAGACTGTGTTCATCCTGTTTGTATACTTTGGCCATCATATAAATATTTCGTCATACTGTATACTTTGAGGGTACATTATAACTTTTCCGTGTTAAAAGGAAATTAAATTTTTGTTGACAATCAGCCTTTTGGCGCATGCATGCATTCGTGCGTATAAATGTTTGCAGACATGCATGCTTAATACGCAAAATTTTATACCCACTATACATAGAAGTCCCAATACATAAAGGGTACGTATATAAATGTTATTAATGATGAATGTTTCGAGTGGTGACTATTCATGAATTATCCTAGGTAACAAACTGCCGTATAGCGGGTAAAAAGCCCATCAATGAGTTTCCCATTAATTGCTTATAATTTTGGATGTACCTCCCTTGACACAGTCCCCCCAGCCCTTTCACCTCAACGTGCAATGGACTGTGAGTGACATTCGCATGCTTCTGGGAAGTGATTTGCCCATCTTTGGTGTGGATGGTCATCCTGCCATTAGCTTGAAACTCAGGTATTAGTTGTTGTATGGAGCACAGAATCAAAGGGCTGCATAAATATATAGCTGTTCATGTTGCTATAATTATATGTGGTTTACTGACTTGTTCTTTTGACCCTCCAAGAGTTGTGTATTTAGTATTTAATACCTGTGTGAGCCTGTGTGCTTTTTTCTGCAGGGACATGCAGAAACCTATTACAGTACTGACTGGTATGGACTACTGGCTGGACAACCTCATGTGCAATGTACCTGAGCTAGCCATGTGCTTCCATGTGGATGGAATCGTACAGGTGGGTAAGATTTGATACACTGTACACTTGCGTAGTTTGTTACTGCATGCACATTGACAATATTAACTTTAATTATGCAATAAAATTGTTATGACTGTGCATATACCGTAACATCTGTGTATGCTTATGTGTATGCTTAATTGTCAAATTCTGCTGATTCAATTGGCTCATTCGCAAATATTTTCATTCGTTTGCTAGGATTATCACGTTATCAAAACTGAAGACATTCCAAGACTGGATGAGAGTTGTCAGTTCTCACCCGACGTAAGTAAACACATTCTTCAATTAGCTTTCATGTATCTAGTACTAAGCTACAGTATGTATTGAGTGGTGGATCTAGAGGGGGTTATTTGGACCCCCCTCTCAGACAGAATCGAAGTGAGTGGGGAGGCTTAAGCAACTTTTTCCTAGTTTCACGTGCACTTAATTATCACTTAATTACCTTTAGTCGTGTAAACCCTGCTAAGTTTTTATTTGTGCAGTTCAAGATAACTAAAAGCTAAAAACTTCCCATGGCTAACTTATACTAGCCTCGTTCCCAGGCCTTACTTTTTCTTGCTGTTGTCACTGTTCATACAAGAAAGACATAGTGAGGCAGCAAAGAAAGAAATGGGCGTACAGTTAAGAAAAAGTAAGGCCTGGTTTGGGAAATCGCGTGATCCACAAGGATTTTTATGAACGTGGGCGATATGTAGCCCACAATCGTGACGTAAGGTATTCTCCCACGCATTCAGAGTTAATAAAACTGTACTGAGACAACCACCCAAGCTGTGCTGCAAGTCAGATCAGAGAACCAGCGTGGCCAGCTCTGGTGGCAGTAGCTACCTGCAATATGATAATGATGACTAAGCTATTCTTGATCTATACTAGCATGTAGAAAGACACAAGAAAAGGTAATAGTCTGATAGAATCTGAACACACAATCTAGATTAGTAGATCATCTAGCTAAGCCTAAGGTATATAGCTAGCTATAGTGCTTGCAAACTTCCAGTTCCAAGTCCATGTCCAGCTTGCTGCAGGCAAAGTTTTATTAGTCATAGATATCTGCGTGGGCAGTCCAGCATCTCTAGCTCAGCATGCCCACGCTCATTTTCACCCTTCTACCACCCTTCTACCCTCACGCGACTTCCCGATACAGGCTCTCCTTTTTCCTAACTCTACGTCTATTTCTTTCTTTATTCCTCCAATTAATACCGTATTTTATCTCATTGAACGATTAAGACAGTATTTTATCTTATTGAACGATTGTGATAAAGAACAAAAAAAGGAGAGCCTGTGTAGAGGCTAAACTTATACATTGTAGTAGTTATAGCATGTAGCTATATAGATACAGATACTATATAGGCTATCAAACATTTTGGAAAAGTGGTCCCCAACATTTCGCACTGTGTGCAGGCTAGCTGTAATTGCTCTAGAACCCCCTTTTAAGAATCCTAGATCCGCCACTGTAGATCGCAGTAGCAGTTATCTGCACTATAATAAATAAGTGCCCACTTTAGGAGGTCTTAGATGTGGTTCGAAACATACTTGGGTTTCTGAAAGCCAACTGCACTCGTGAGGGCCACACCTACTGGCTATTCAGGCAAAAAGGAGAGGACGTGGTCAAGCTGTACGACCTCACATCACTTTATACATTTCAGGTGCCTGTATAAACTTAGAAGCTAGCCAGCTTACGGAGTGTGTATGAAACACTATAAGCATATAAGTGCATTGTACATATTTATAGCATTTGTAGTTAGGTTGCACAGGTATATATATACAGGCCCTAGCTGGAATATATCTTAGCTAGCTAGTACATGCATGTGCATGTATAATTATGTATACTTATAGGCACAAAAATGATTTCGTTAGGCAACATGCAGCTATACATGTACGAGCTAGTACATTGACCTCTTAGCGCATACATTTGCCTTGGAGCAAAACTTGTGCTGTTAGGCAACAATATCTAGGCTGGAGCCTAGACAGACACGTACACGTATTGCTACGAAATATGCAAACACAAACTGTAAATCTGTCAATTCTGTATTTGTGTGGGTGTGGCAGTTTTTTACATAATTATAATTATAATTATAGGGAGATTTGCAAGAGAGCCATAATCCATTTGCCAAGTCTGTGGCTGTACTTTTTTACCGGTAAGTCGATACATGATTCTTTCTTTCTCTGCCTCATTATCACTCATAATGATGGTGCTAAAATGTATATTCACTTCAATTATCACATCAATAATTATTAATGGCAGAGTTGTTGATCATGGGATAATGTCTATGCAGTATAGGCTTGAGGCTATTATGCTCCAAATTTTACCGGTTATTTTATTTTCTAATTCCCAAGCTATAGCCTATTATTCTCAGTGATTCAGCCCATTATTCTCAGAAAAAATTTATTATTCTTCATTAAAATCACAATAAAAATCATCTTTTGATAATTGCAACACAAGTTAAGTGTCTCTACATAATTATAATATATACATAATAGTCCTGAAATCCGAGCATTGTCTTGCTGATCACCAAACGAAGTGCCTTGAGTTGATCCAGCATTAATATGTCTCTACTTGGGGGGTTGGAACTGGAATCATAGTGGCTTACGCTTCAGTAGGTTCAGTGTCTGTTGTGTTGGGATAGGCACTACTGGCTGTACTAATCTCTTGATTCTCTTCAGATTCCATATAAAGTACTAGTAGTCTACTAGCTATAAGGCTAGCTAGCTACATGTAGCTGCAGTCTAGTCCAGATCAGAGTACAATATCAATGGTAATTGTGCTTTATTTAGAATGCTAGCCACGTGGCATAATTATTCCCACCCACTCTACCGTTTATTCCCGCATAATTCCTAATGCTCCAAGCTACCTCAAAATTATGCTCGCATAATCGCCGCATCCCTATGCATATATCAGCATGTACACAGTCCAAATTCAACTGATGTAATACAGTTGTGAATCTTCACCCGAATCAACTGCTAGTTAACATGAGTTCTTCAACTGTAGTACTAACACCTCATACCGTTAATGGCATACTTGTGCCAGATTTTGTAAAGCAAGAAGAAGTGGACAAGATGAAAGATCTTCAACTCTTCCCTGATGATGTGTGGGTAGCCACCTATCCAAAGAGTGGCACTGTATGGACATCACAGATAGTGAGGCTTATCCGTAACCTGGGTGAGAAAGATGAACGGATACTTCCAGCCGACGTGATGTGGCTTGAGGAAAAAGAGTGTATGAAATGCAAGGCAGAAAAGACTTAGCAGAAATCAAAGTAGAAAATTTACCTCGTCCGCGCATCTTCACGAGTCATTTTCCGTATGAGCAGCTTCCTTGTGGACCAGCTAACACAACACCATGCAAGTATATACACGTCGTACGTAATCCAAAGGATGTGGCTTCTTCTCTTTTCTGTTTCACAAAGTGCTACAGTGATTCAGAAAGCTTGGAGTGGAATGCGTTTTGGAAGACGTATATGGTCGGAGATGTGCCTTACGGTGATTATTTTGATCACCTTCTGAGCTGGTGGCCTCATATAAATCACCAGAATGTATTGTTTTTGATGTATGAGGATATGATAAAGAATCTGCCTTTAGAGATATCTAGCTCTGTGAGTGTTAAGAAAGGATAAAAATACTCAACATGCTGTAATTATACTACCTGTGATTAATTGTTAGAAGTACAACAAGATTGGCTTGAAGAACCGTAATCATTGCTGTAGTGATATGATCATGTATACTTGTTCCAATCCCTCAACAGTGTGGCACATAACATGCTGAATGGTGGGGAGGAGCTGACCAGTGAAGACTTGGCAGTGACCAAACTTCTACTTGAGAACTGTATCAAGCTAATGGGACGCAAGAACAAAGAGGTTGTATAATAGTTCAACATGTATACATGTATAATAATTTCATGTACACTGTACAGATAACTCTCTCCGCCTATTACCTGCTTGCTGACCTGTTTCTGAACAAAGTGTACCTGAGCCCTACCCCCTCTGACAATGGTCATCCAACATCAAGTGATAATAATCCTCTCAGGCAGCAAACAGAACATAGCAACAACAGCACAATACTGCCAACAGGGACCACTTTAAAGGTACATTGGAGTCACAGTGGATACTTTCCTCGTTGATTTACTTTTGCTGAAATGTATTTCCTTGTACATTTGGTCGTCAATGATTCGGTGTACAATTTTTTTTCATGCAATAATTAAAAGTGCATATAACGTTCCCTGTACACACAGTCTGTGTCAGTGTCCCTGTTGTGTGAGGGTGGTTTTGGCTTCCCAGTGGATCAAGAACATCCTCTGCCCTCACTTGTAGTGGGGAGTTCTCTCGACAGAGCTAGGCTAGCTCTGGAACAAGTTTCTGAGGTACGTGAATATGCATTTTTGTACAAGTGCACAGTGGGGACGCATATAGTTTCGTCATAATTCTGACAACATACATAATTTTTTTTTTATGTTTATCAACTGTCTTGAATGAATAATTTCATGCCTGATTTTTATACTTACATCTCTTGCAGGCTCTATTGGCTGTGGATATTCCCTCGCTTGTGACTGCAGGTGGTACTCCTCCTCCTTGGAAGATACAGGGCGCATGCAAACTGTTGTACCAGGCTGGCTCTGCCTATCTCCTGCTAGCTGATGTGTCCCTGGGTCAGAATAAACTAGGACGAGCTCTTAGATACGGGAAATACTCTGTCCTCTGCTCTAGTGAGTCAAATTTGCCATACATAGCATCTGCGAGTGAAGAATTTTTGCATAGGAGCCAAATCAGTAGAAATTTATACGTTTTGCGATCTTTATACTTTCGCAATTGCGAAGATCTGAGTACCTTTCCCGTACTCACATTTCAGGTTCAGGCACTAAGCTCTTGTGTAGAGCTGAAACTTTATCGATTGGTGAATCTGTCCTGTGTAACGCCTGGCAAGTGTGTGGGGACATCCATTGTCTCAGCACTAAGCTCTCAGATTCATTCTTGGCCAACCTGGAGGACTTCCAGTTGGAGAATCCTGAGGACACTAGTCTCATTAATGTGGCTCAGTGTGTGCACAAATATTGTGGAGGTACGTACGTATACAAGTATAAGATTGGAGATCAAGATTCATAATGTTATGATGTTTTTGAAAGCGACATGTACTTCAATGCATTAATTCAGTTATTGCATGGTATAGTGATCAATGTTGTACTTTGGTATATAGGTATGGATGAAAAGGAAATGGCTTGTCTTTCACTTCACACTGAGTTAGAAACAAGTTTACTCAAAAGGTATATAGTACGCAAATAGTATACGTAAAATCGATAATCTTATGCCAGCCCTATCAATAAAGGCTCATCAGTATACATAGCCATACCAGCCATACCAGTTAGCTAGGGCATACTTTCCTACCACATACACACAGCATAGATTGCTACCAGTTAGCCCATTCCAATGCTCACACCAACGTTCCCCACATTTTGGAGGAGCGGTTAGGCAATGCATGGAACGAATTAGGAGTCTACTATCTACAACTGGCATCCAATCTTGACTTCAACAAAGACCCTAAAAATGTTGAAAAGCTTTGGAAGTCAAGCTACTCTTGTATCAGTGATGGCTTGGCTCAGTTTAAAATGACATCAAATGTTGTGAACCAGGCTCTACTTTCAGCCAATCTGGGTAGACTAATGCGTAGCTGTGCTCATGCTTATGGTCTACAGCGTCCAAAAGAGATAGAGGTCTGTGCCAAACAGGAGAAAATGTGGGAGTACAGTCAGCAGGAGAAACTCTACTACTCAAAATCTGTCGAGTATTACCTTGACGCAAAACTGGTAGGCTACGACATAAGACATACATTGTACATTTCTGTCATCAAGCCATGCGTTTTACAATGCTACAGGTATTGCGACGTCAGTCTGCTCATCCTGGTATATGGACCAATGTTGTGCTTGATCTGAGCAGAGTGTACCTCACCATAGGAACAATAATGCTGAGACATTCTCCACTCTCCTATCTCACCCAGCAAGAGGTATTGCGTCCAATGGGTTACTATAATTATGTGTAGGTACGAATGTGAATTCAACTGTAGCTCAAGAAGCTAATACATTATTTATGCCTTGATCAGGCGTAGCCTCAGGAGGCATTCGGTAAAGCTTGCGTGTGTCTATTTCAGCATTACCTGCTCAACAGTTGCAATGTGACTATAAAAAAACTCTGGATTTTGATGTATGGATTTGCATTGTTCTCGCTGTTGTGATGTCTTCAGTAGTGTACTACAAACAAAACCTGTTCATACACTACGTTACTATTTTTTTCATGTATACTAAAGCGCTAGAAAGAAGTTCCAACCGTGCACTAGTCTTGTAAGCCAGACATATCACCAAGGGGGAAAGCTGCATTGCCAGAAGCAGCAGTCATTGTGACCTTTGACCTCTCTGCAAATCCACCCCTTTAAATATGCGCTTACATATTAAGTACACTCACTTCTTCTTTTGCGGCCTGAATTGAGGCTATTATTCAGTTTAAGACCGTTTTTTTTTTAATATAGCCGATACCCAGCACATCCTAGCTGTAAATCTCCATAAACACTTATAGAAAACATGCCCTGAGGCAGTTACAGCACCACGGCGGTTGAACACATTTTGTGTGAGAGGCATTTTCTGTTGTCTTGGATGAGACTTGACGGTGTTTTAATTATAAATTCATTGGTGGTACGTACATGTCGTTTTATCACTTGCCTTACTAAAATGATCATTGACAACTATGTGATCTACCTGCAGATTTCACAGGAAGTTAGTGATGTGCTTAACAAAGCACTTTGTAATGTCGAGCCTGCACTGACCAACATGGACTCTACACACCCAAGGTTTGTTTTTGTTTTTTTGCTACAAAGTTTTAATTCTTAGCTACATGTATTTCTGAATGTTGAATGCAGTTACACTGAGTTTTGCAAAGTGGCTGGTGACTGTCATGCTCGTCTTGGTGAGTTACACCATCAAAGCTCATTGTCTTCTTCGGTAAGTCCATATACTACATCTCATCACACGATAACATTTATTCGACTTATGCATGCATCAATATTATGTTAAGAGAGTACTATAAGAATTACAGATCCATTTTACAGTTGAACTCACAGAAGCTGAAGCAGTTAAAAACACTAACTGAGAAACAGTATGCGAAGGCATTGATCATTTACAAGGTACATAGAACATAGATATAATTATTGTCCTAGTTTGATGCCACATTATTGTCTGAAATGTAGTCATACACAAGACCAAGACAAGACAGACATGTTTTGTTTTTGTGTACAGGTTGAGTGTCACTACTGTGAAGTGTTGGAGTTATTATTGGACAAATCATATTATTTTGAGAAACATGCACAAGGTGTGTCTTCTCACAGTGCTTGCCCCAAACTCATCATAGCTCACGTAAAGCACGACTGAGATTTGTTCTCCTGTTTACCAACACTTCCTTCTACAGGTAAGACCAGACTGAAGGGTATCCAATCAGCGCTGTCCAGTCTCTTACAAGCTGTCGGCCCCCTAAAGATCATAAGTAAACAGTCTCTTCAGACCTCACCACTTGTCCACTCACTGTTCAAGCGGCTGGTTGAAGTTGTGAAACAGTTGCTGATTGCAGCAAAGAAAAGGTACAACTATGTGCAGTTACAGTAGTAGATTTAAAGTAGAGTGCTTGATGTGAATTTATATAATAAGTTGCAGTGAGAACGCTGCTCTGGTTCAAGTCTACAAGCGGATGTATGGTGAAATGTTACAGAGATCAAAACAAGTTGAATCTGGTACACATACTACTACTCATTTGATGGAATTACTGTCAAGGATGATCGAATTCAACACAGATCTTCAAACTTGATATAATTATGTTTGTGAAATCAGAACAATCACTAAATGCAGTGGAATTGTTAATTTGTCGTGTCACTCAATCTTGCTTAAATTGAATTAACAAAAATAACGTAGAGCAATGAACTAAACTGTTGTTCAATTGAGGTTAGGAATGAACAAGTAACTATAGTCAAGTATTATCAGTGCTAGGTATCTTAAAACCTGTCTCTTGTAACAGCTGTTTGATCCTATCCTGCAAAATGTATATCGATTATCGATGTCCTTATAATATTCAAGCCAAAAATAATTATAATTTTAGGCAGTATTATACAATAACTACAGCTCAAAAAATAATATACTTACACTGTGAATAAACTTCTCTTTCTGTTTCGTGTCATTAGCCTCTGGATGTGGCCGCCCATCTATAAGAAGACAGACCGAGCCCCACGATTATACAATTAAATAATTAGCTACATGTATACTACAAGAGCAAGTTGGGGTGAACTGTAGCATACGAACATCTCAGAGGTGATTATTTTATTACTCTCACTCAGTGTATTCGTATGAACTGTACAGGAAGACAAATAAAAAGGTTTGGCCACAGAGAGTTTTGTTTTAGTGCAAGTCAAAAAATTGTTCTACTCACCACAGTACGTCCAATCTGGTTTTGATACTAGAGGGCCATATTCATTTCCACTACGAGAGAGTCCATTCCTAGATCAACAAAAATCTGGCCAGGTATATGCAGTGCCCACATGCATAATTATTATATAGATCTAGCTATTATACTCTCATAGTTAAACGTACAAGTTGCATTCACTTACACCTGTACTAGAGAATAACGTACGAGTTTGCATGCGCATGGAGGACAAAAATATAACATCTTACGTAAGCAGGAGCCCATGAACAAAGACTAATTTAGTAGAATGGGCACATGGCTTGTTCTAGCTGCTGAGTGCTAACTCAAACAATATGTATACAAACCACAAAACCCCGTTTTGACACCCATTCAGAATCTGAATTTAATATAAAAATATACTACTAACAATAGCACTCCCAAAACTCATCCTCAAGAGAAAACAAAATTATAGGGGAGCATACACCGGGGCCCATTTTCAGCGTATATCCACCCCCTATTTGGCTAAATCTTTTTGTGACACCCTGTAATAATTCATGATACGTACTCACCTCAATCTCCATTTTTCTCCAGCTAGGTGAGGCTGACTAGAGTGGATCATTCTCAGCAATTGAATCACTGTATAAATGACGGACACAACCCAGAAAAAATAGCTTTACGTTATGGTGATACGTTAGCAAGAACTCGTGTGAATAGAATCTAGCTGGTCAAATATGGAATATGGCTTACCAGGTCTTACACTGGGTGGATAAACATAGAACCTGCTCAGCTTCATTATTGCATTCAATCATAGATAATATAAATAGAGCATAGAAATGTCTCTAGAATGAATCCAGAATCTACACATGATTATGTACACGTGGGTGGACATAAAGTGAGCAACACAACAACCGACCCCTCCCCATTTTTCACATGACATGCTGAAAATCAAGTTTGGAACATCTTTTTATTTTAACCTGCTGCATTCGGCGATTTGATAGCTGAAAAATGGATGTAGCACTAATCCATGAAGAACTGGAACTGTAAGCACACTAGAAAACGTCTTTTCCTAGTGGGTACAAAGTCATGCTATTATTGCTCGTGGATATGTTTTTTTTGTCTATTCAGGATAAGCAGTCAAGAAAAATTCTTTCTGGTTCCTGTTAATTCTTCCACTGACGAAGCACTGGAGATTGACAGACTGAACTTTGACCTGCAACTAATTGGTAATCTTGATGTACAGTAAAAACTCGATTTAAAGCAACACTTTTACCTTTTGCAAAACTAAAGTTTTAATGTACACAAAAAAATGAAGCTATTATGGGCGAAATGTCCAAGTGTCGCTTATTTAGAGGGTCGCCCTAAATCGAGGTTTTACGATAGTCTCAAATACCCGTCTCTACGCAAAAAGCTTAGAGGCGGGTATTCAACACTAATCTTGATGACTGTGTAACCAATTTTTTCATACAGCAAAGAGAGACATTAAGCTCAATGGACATGATAAGCGGAGGATAGTAGCATTGATGGGTATCATTCATTTGGTGGCAGGTAAGTGCTTATGACTGTAATAAATATGTACGTATACCCAATAGCTTCGATCCTCATTAAAATGGTAATAGATTATAGCAGGAGGCCGAATGCTGTATCCAATATACGGTCGGAGTATACAGTACAGCTAATGTTTTGCTGTACATGTAGGTCCTTACCTTATTGTGGCTGTAAAGAGGCGACCAGTCGGTAACATTGATGGGTCTATGGTGTACGAAGTAATGGAAACTGATATCATCCCGTTCACTAAAACCACCATTCACCTATCAGAGCCACAGGTAACAATATATAGATTCGAAGTCTTCGAAGTTGTTATCTTCTCTGTTACTGTATAGTGGGTTATTTGTAGAAATGTTTGTATTTGTTATATAGTAGAGCTAGCCTCCTTCGCAGGCCTCCTTTTTCTGTTCCTTGTCACAATAGTTCAATAAGATAAAATATGGTACGAATTGGAGGAACAAAGAAAAAAGAAGGAAAGAGACAAAGAAAAAGGAGGCCTGCCTTGTTAAGACGGTAGGCAAGTGATAGACAATTGAAAATGAACGTGGGCCATCACTAGCTGGGCAGAGCCTGGCAGGGAAAAAAGCTACAGCATGCCTACACAGGCCCACTTGACTTACATGGAGTAGATATAATTATTACATAGCAGTAGTCTTTTGTACTTCCTCTACTGACTAAACGGTTGCACAAAGTCTTGATTCTACTGTTCATAAAAGTACACATTGCTGTACAGATTATATTCCTGGTAAGTACATGTATGAGGGGTGAGTAGTGCCAAAAGGAGTAGGAGGCGGCAGTCTAGTTGGTAGCGGCGGCTTAACCTCAAATGTGGCGGAGGTAGAGCATCATCCCTAATTCTGGCGCAATACGTCACCATTCTGAGCTGTACAAATAATTGTTTGGAATACAAAATATTAAACTTACATGTAGTTCATACAAAAATTTGCTCGAACGGAAAATTACCTGCTATATGGGGATTGAAGGTCCAACCAGGTCAAGTGATGCTACCTAGCCAGTAATTAGTACAACAATTCATAAATGGATGGTCTAGTATAACAATCATTCGTGTCACTTTGAGTAGTAGAGAGACAATCGTGTCAAAGTAGCAAACGTTTACTTCTTGCAGGGTAGAGACAATGATGCTTATCTGGCCATGATTCGTAGAGTCCTGGCAACACCTGGATTTTATTTTTCTTACCGGCACGATCTCACCAATTCACTACAACGAGTGCAGCATAACTGCCAGACCAAAGGCAGCACGTTTACCACTCTCCCACTACATGAGAGGGCAGATGAACGATTCTTGTGGAACGGGCACCTACTACGTGACCTGGTTGTTATGCCTGAGCTCAGGAGGTTCATTGTGCCTATCATGGTCGGCAACGTGTCTATCAGCCAGTGCAAGGTCAACTCAAAGACCTTTGTCTTTACTCTCATCTCAAGAAGAAGTGTCCGAAGAGCTGGTAAGTCATTATCCATGTTATGCAAATTTCCTGTTTGTTAGATTCTTCCATTGATTTTTGTCCATTGTGATTAGTATGTATTCATGTCCTGTGTCAATGCTACTGGTCAAGAATGCAGCCAAATCACAGTGAAAGTGAAAATCTGATAACTCATTTTTGCAGGAGTTCGATTCTATGTCAGAGGACTTGATGATGAAGGAAATGTTGCTAACTACGTAGAAACTGAGCAGCTTGTATCTTACAATGGAAACAAAACTTCTTTCATCCAGGTATATACATGTATTATTGTATTTGTACACACACTGCCACTAATTAGGTGTACGTAGAAACTAGAGCGTCTATGCTCAAACTTCAGCTGAAGCAGCTACATGAAGTTTAAACTGAGCCGCCTTGCAAAAACACCTGGGTCTACATGCACATGTAAAACAGTTGTGCACATGCATGATTTGTTTATAATGGTTTTGTAGACCCGTGGATCGATTCCCCTGTTCTGGTCCCAGAAACCAACTCTCAAGTACAAGCCCACTCCATGTGTTGATGTATCCGCAGACCATGTATGTCAATCGTACATGTACAAACATAATTGTGTTCATTGTGCATGCACAGTGCAGCAGTATTGTGTATACATACATGTACACACTACTATGTTTCTTGTAGACACTCGTTTTCCCTCAAAAGAATCATGCAAAAATTTGTTTTGCAGGCAAAGGCAATGCAGAAACATTTTGATGAACAGA
The DNA here is from genome assembly GCF_963675165.1 of Halichondria panicea. NCBI lineage: Eukaryota > Metazoa > Porifera > Demospongiae > Suberitida > Halichondriidae > Halichondria > Halichondria panicea. Next base: position 3,053,523 of record NC_087388.1, read on the forward strand.
TTGTGTACTATGGACAGCAAGTAGCTGTCAATTTGGTAAGTACATGCATGTGCATTCATTAATGTATAGATGTTTGGGATTTGGTCCCCTACACGTAGCCCAGTTTTGTAAGAAAATTGTGTGTGTATATGGTTGTACCGCACATAATACTGATTATCCAGATTGACCAAAAAGGGTCTGAGAAGAATCTTGGCGATACATTTGGGAAATTTATCAAATCGATGTCAAGTTGCCTCATAGCGTATGTTAAATTTATTTCTTGTAGTTTACAAAATAGGATTGAGGGTACAAGTGACATGTACATGCATGTACATGATGTATATGATTATTGCATGATGACTGTAACGTGTCACTGTAAAACAATCGCTTAATCTCTGCATGTGCTACAGGTACGATGCATTTGATTTTCACAAGGAGTGTAGCAAAATGCGATGGCATAGACTATCCATTCTTATTGACCGATTGCTGCCCAAACTAACGGAATTTGGGTATGTATAACTTAATGAATGCGTCAAATTTGGTTATTTTGTAATGTGGTTATTTCAGGTTCTACATGGCTGACCCCAGTGGGACTGTGGTGTGTGTGCAGCAAGGAGTCTTCAGAAGCAATTGCATTGACTGTCTGGATCGTACCAATGTGGTGCAGAGCATGCTAGCACAAAAGTGCTTAGAATCACAACTACAGGTTCAGTTGACCACTAATGATTACATGACATACTGTTATTGTGTTATGTGTTCGTCACTTCTACATACAATTTTTATATATTTAAGAGTATGCTGAAAACTGTACTTGTACTTGCTGTACAGCGTCTTTCTGTTTTGGGCAACAAAGAAACATTGGATAAGAAGGAACAGTTCCTAAAGACATTCAAGAACGGTAAAATCAGATAGTTTTGCTCAGGTAGTTTCTTATTCACTGTATTATGCTGCTATATACATGTAGTTTGGGCTGACAATGCTGACATGTGCTCAAAGCAGTATGCTGGTACTGGGGCCTTGAAGACAGACTTCACAAGGTACCATCATGTGTAATGTGAATGACGTGTCATACTGTACAAATGTGTGCTACATGATGCCTGCCTGTCATTCTATGCACTTAACATCACCAAACAGGACAGGTAGCAGATCTTATGCTGGTATGCTGAGGGATGGATACAATTCAGCAATTCGCTATTTTTACAACAACTTCTATGATGGGTTTCGTCAAGTAAGAATTGCATTGACTGCATTCCCAATAGCACCACACTTTTCAATCATGCCCACCCTTCTTGGAGAAGATTAGCGTGCTCACTATAAAACATTTTTACAGTGAGCTGTGATTGCTAAATTATAATTCAAGGGCTCGATCAATCGTCGCGGTTCCAATAGGATATATTATTAGCTTTTAGTGACTGGAGTGTACAGCAATTAATGCAAATCTCGGATTAATTGAGACACAAAAATATGCAACACGATAGCCGCTCTCATAAAGCATTAGGATATTAGGATATTGCAGAATAGAAAATTGGGTAAAATGTGTATGCACTGAAATCTTCTGAAGTTAGACCACTTACAGCTTTTTTCTATATTATTGTAGGACTCTATTAACCTTTTTCTGGGTGATCACGAGGTGGACAGATGGGAGGGAATTGTGACACCTTCTCCTCTGCATGTCGAACGATCTTGGAGGTTCAAAACTGTAAGTACCCACAAACCAGTCCGTATGCTATGCATTGTACCATCAAGTGTATATCATTGGTTGTTTAGAGATAACTTCATAAGCCCCTTGTTATTCAAAATTGTCTACCCATTTCGCTTTGTTATCTTTGCTTTTTGTCAGACCCATTTTGCTTTTCATGAAATTATGTAATTATGTCCTAATTTACAACATGTATGCATGTATACAACTGCCCAATTTAGGCAATTTCAATCCTAAAACTATAGGCCTAAGACTAGGTAGAAAGGTGTGGTCTCCAGTCTATAGCCTGAGAGGTCCATCTACTGTATTAAAGTGCTAGAAATAATTAAAAGCGACGCGACTCTGAGCAAAAAATAATGCTTTTCTTGGCCAATGCTCCGAAACATAACTATTAAACACGGCGGGGATTCAGGGTGTCATACATGATTTTAAAGTAGAAGGGGGAAATAAGGCATGCTTTTGAAAAGTTTTGCTAAAAAAGGTCAACTGTTATTTCAATACCATGTTAGTATGTGGCTATGGACACTCAGTCATGCAACTATATAGTATACCTTAATGCAAATATTAGGGGGGGGGGGGATATCCCCCTTCCCCTGTATGACACCTTGGCCGATTGTACAGGCCTCGCATTAATTGTGCGATACAAAAGTATGCTATTTCTTTAGTAGTCTGTATAATGTACTACTGTATAATGTCATTCATTTTCTAGCACTACCGTAAAGCATGCCTACATGTAAGTTGGTGATTAAATTGCTACACTTTACAACCCCCGGCTGCGGCCATTATTTATTTAAGGTCCAGCTAGAAATGTATGAGGTTAATTGCTTTAATTACTTGTTTCTAATTTAAAATTTACTGTTTCAGCTTCCAATCGTTCTACTGATAGGACTGTCAATGCTCTTTATGACTTTAATTCTTCCAAGCAGTAAGTCATTGGTCAGTTTCTGATAACGGGCTAATAAAATTGGCTACTGTTTGCAATTTTTTTTGCAGCTAACCCATTGTTTCAACTGCTGTACATTCTGTTTTGGGGTCTTGCTGTGTTTGCAACTCTGGCCTACCTCTATCGCTATGGACCTGAGTTTGTGGACAAGCCAAAGTTAGGAAAGAAAGGACAATAGCTAGTGTACCTGTTATAGTTGCTTTAGATATAATATTGAATGCTAGTGTAAGGTAATGATTACAATTGTGTAGACTTCTATTCTTCTATTTTTGTGTGTGTCAGTTATGTTGTTCTACAGCAGCAGGCAGACAGGGTTAGGATTTTGGGTTGTTGAAAGTACAGTCATAATAATTATGCATGCAAATTAAACTTTATAATTTTGTACATACGCAACAGTCATAATTATAATACATAACACTCAAAAGTCTGGCCTGCATGTTTCATTGGGTTGTGGATCGATCAGTTGGTTGTTTGGAAAGGTAGTTGCAAGGTTATCCCTTACCTGCAGTGACAAATGCAGGGAGTTAAACATGAATGCCAATTACATGCATGTAATAATTATATGCAACAACCGCATGTGTAAGACTTGTACGTTTATAATTAGCAATTTATTTGTGTTATATTTTTGACAAGAACAAATTTGGTGACACTGTCTTAATATTGGTAAGAGTGTGTACACAATGTACGTACATTAGCATGCATGCATGTATAGGCTTGAAAACTTAAGTTATAATTATATGCATGTTTGATCAAGGGAGCTATGTAGTACCTTTTCCACGTCTTGGAGCACACGGATCAAGTTTTTTCTTGCTATCTTTTTAATTTCATCATCTGTGTAGCCACGCCGAATTAATTCAGCGAACAAATACGGGTACTTGGAGACATCCTCTAGCCCTTTAGGTGTCCTACATAATATATTATAGCACGTATACACGTACTGCGTAATAAAAGACGTGCATTACTGCATGGTACTATAACTATGCTGTTTTGCTTTCCACGCAGGTATAGTGACCTATACAATATAGCACGCATCTTGTCAGCAAGCCTCAAATCAATTAATTAGTGCACATCTATTATAAGCTATGACCTCACGCAGGTTCTAGATACGACAAATTATATTAATTGTCACATGTCTTACAAGCCTTTTTGTAAGGAACAGTAATATAGTTAAATAATAAAACCCTTTCAGAACACGTTCGAAAGTAAAACAGAGCTACCCACACGGGGCAATAATTACCTTCTAGGGATAAGTATGTAAAATTAATGTTAACATAGATCGACTTACATGGGTATGCCATCAAAGTCACTTCCTATACCAATGTGATCCACTCCGGCTATCATTTTAATGTGGTCAATGTGATCTATTGGAACAGACAACATTAATTATAGCCGATCGACACTTCATGTACAGTACTACGTACGTATTTATTAGTATAGCTGAGCCAGAGGTTGCTACTTTTGGAGGCAATTAATTTTCGTTAGGATTGCTAACCTACGAAAAGAGCAAAAATTAAGCCCCTTAAACATTTTCACGGTAAGCACATCTGTCTTGCTGTAGAACTGGTTTCAACCTTAATTAATTAAGTGCCTAATTACAAGAAGATAATGTTAATTACGATATACTGTACGAGAAAATAGAGCTAGATCTAGTTGCCCCTCTGTTTCGCATTTATTACTGAGCAAAACATTCAATATTCATCAGCGGAACAACTTATTCAGCAGCAATCCTATGCAAACAATTCAAACTCCACACTTACCAGCTACATCTTCTAGAGATGCGTCTTCTGGAGAAGTGCAATTTATGAACTGTGCAAAGAAGTTTACCATCACTATCCCATTGTTTGTTTTCTGTGTGCGTAAGTATAATAGACACGTACAGGGTTATCAGAAAGAAGTGCAACTTACCAACTTGACAAGAATGTCATCCGGCACATTTCTGGGATTGTCACAAAGTGCTCTGGCAGATGAATGACTGAATATCACTGGAGCAGTGGATGTTGCTATGGCGTCTTGCATTGTGGGGACATTCACATGAGAAATATCTACTAACATCCCGAGTCTGTTCATCTCTAGTACCACTGCCTAAATGTGTGCATACATTCATAATTATAGTGAATTGCAAATGAGTACCAAATTTTAAATGAAAGCACCAATTAAGAGTGCTGATGCCTAGTAGCTATTTAACAATAGGACACATTATCATGATTAATATTTTTGCATTAATTAATTTTGCTGCATGCAGGCAAAATCCAGAAACACAAAGAGTGCATGGGTATAAATGATCGAATTAATGGCTGCATCAGCAGAGCCTCTCCTCACTATTGCAGCTACCAATAGCTAGCGTTCTAGTGCAGAGCTAACTACTAAGTAGAGTAGCAACAGTCCATGGACAAGTTTTTCTATGCTGAAAAGGCTGCAAAACTACATATAACTCAAGATTCGAGAACCAAGCATTATTATGCATATCACAAATTAAAACATGACTATAGAAGCCTATAGAAACTCTTTTGCACTTCATTGATATACAAGCTACAGCTAGGTTTTTGAGCAGCTGTAGCAGTCTATACAAACACAGACACATGCACACACACTACCGTATGCCTCGCTTGCGCATGCGCACCAAGGCATAAATAGAGCTGCACTAAAATGCCACATAATACTTAGGATTGTAATTGTAGCTCTATGATCTATGCATTAAGTATGAAATCCACCGGAAACTAAACATGATACCGTATAGTGCAAAATTTTTGAGGAACTTATATTTCGTGGATTAGCCTCTAAAAGCATTTTCGTTGCACAATGTTCGCGGAATGACTGCTTACCGGAAGCCACGCCTTTAAATCTTTGCATAGATAGCATTATTTTGCACAATCGTGAAAACCTAGCTGTAGCTTGTCCCTACAGCCTTTTCAAAGCTTGCATGAGCCACACCTCTTCTAGGTAAATGTGAGCGTTACATCCTGCCATGCTGCAGCAATGCGATACGAAAGTAACTCATTAGCGACTGATTGAGCAAATGTCAACCCATATCGTACCTTTATATTCACAAGCCATGAATATCTTTCACACATTAACAATGCTTAGCTCGGCACAGGTCACATAATTACGTCTTATAGTTATTTTTAGCATTTCTGTGATGTAATCGGTAATGCACACTCCCACCTTGCTAGCTGTCCAATGGACGCTTACTCCTATATCACATGTTCTGTGACGTAATCAGTTAAGCCCATTACTGTAAAAATGGGAGTCTGCCCTCAGCCTTTATCCCCACCTTAATTTAGTTCCCCATGCTGCCAATAGCGGGGTCCCCAGTGGTATTCACTACGGTGATTATCACTGAGTTGGCGGCACTTTTACACAAGGTCCCTCTTTGGAGAGTTGTTTACCTTGTCACACAAAAGTAATGCACAGTAGCTAGACCACTGCTTGGTAAAGTCTTGCTAACTCAGTGTTAGAGCTATCAGCCATGCAACTACAATGCAAATTAACTGTATACATTTGTGTCGGATGCTGCACTAGAGATCATGATAGAGTGGTTTTACTATCAAGCTATAATTGTAATAGATCTATAGAATGCCCAAATACTAAAATTAATGGTACTAGATCAACTGTTTCCTTTCACGGTGAGCCTATTGTGGGTCTGCCCTCTATAAATTGTGGTCTAGTATAATTATAGATCTACACTGATCTCCGCCGGCATCAGTAAGTGCCAGCAAACAGTGTGTGTAATGCATAAACAAAACTAATTGCACACACTAACACACGCACACACTAGGATAAGCCAAGTCACTTCCAGTGATCACTTGAAAAACGACCAAATAGAGCACTTCCCATTTGCAAAGCAGAGCTAGCTAGAGCTGTGTTTATTATGACTGATATGTGCTGAATCAGCAATGAGCCCCACCCACCCTTTGCAGCTAGGGATAGGTGGGGCATATGGGTTAATTAATAACAGCATACCATAGTGCTAGAATTATAATAAAGCGAGCGGGATTTTTTTAATCGCACAATTAAATTGGCGTTTAGTCGAGGCCTGAACAATACAATTAGAATCAAATGAATCGTGGCATATTTAATAAGGTACAGTGGAACCTTCATTAACGACCACCTCCGAAGAGCAAGCATACGCGATAAACCGGCCAAGAGCTCAGGTCCGGATCGAAACTACAATGACTTTAATGTAAAGCAACCTCTCAGGAACGACCTCTTTACTCAGTACAACGAGCACTTTTTAGTCCCCAATCAGCTTTAGCAATGGCCTCCCAGAACGGACAAACCTACCAGGCCGATTTAGAACAAAGTTGAAAAATACGGCCTGGTATAGATTGTATCTGGGTGTGGTAGGAACCAGAAACAAAAGCAGAGATTCTTCACACTTTGTTTCCTGTCATAATTATTTCCCCGTATACCGTAATTTAGCTCCGTATATATGTTCTCAAGTAACTAAAATCTAGCCTTAGATTGTCTATAGCTAGCTAGCTATGGTAAGTTCGTATACATTAATTGTCTTGCTTCACAAGAAGGCACCACTCTCATTGCAGAACAGGCCCAGCTCTTGTCAGAAGGAAGAAAGGTCTTTGCCTGGTTTTCAACATTGGTATGGCAAGTCTCTTGCTATCAATCACTGCCCTTTGTGATGGACTACAAGCTAGTAGGTAGGACCAACACTGCCTGGTTCCTAACCACGCCCAGATACACGCCCAGATACAATCAATACCAGGCCTAGTTGGTGGCCTAGCTAGAAACAACGAGGCTGGAAACAAGGCTAAGCCAAACCCAGAATTAACAAAACATTATAATTATTGCTGAGATGGCATTATTTTGCACACAATTGTGAAAACCTAGCTGTAGCTTGTCTCTACAGCCTTTTCAGCTTGTATGAGCTAGAGAAGCACCAAAATTCATTTGCAGCAGGAATTGACTCAGAGCATATAATTATGTGATTGGCAGCAAGGTACTTAGCAAAATTCATATCAGAGGCAGGATATAAGAATTCTCAGTGCTGGCAGAAGGCATAAAAATAGAATTTTGCTTTAGTACGTCTGAGAATAGTCAGAGTTGCATGCCCTCTTCTCTTTACCGTATTACTATGAGCAATAAACTTTGCTAGGGTTGATCAATTCGCAAGAATAAAATCGCCAAACATAAATCAGTACTGATCTCTGCCAGAATGCAATAGTTAGTCGCAAAGAGTAAATTTTTCTGCTGATTTGGCTCATTCGCAAAGGTTTTTTCACCAGCAAAATATTCTAGTAATACGGTATAACACTTGATAATATTATATAAATACAGCATGCAATATTTATGTATACCATTCCCTGAAAAAGTCGGCTCTGCCAAAGCATACAGTCATACACTAGAAGGCTTGTTGCAATCGGGTGATCAGTACTTGGAAAGCACATTGCACCGCTCAAGGCGTAATACGATAGATAGAATAATTATATAAGCTGAAGCACTGACCTTTCCAAAGTCACTCAGACCTTCTGTTGCATTAACATCAACGGAACTGTGCGCCCTAAATACGGAAATGTGACAACAATGCAACACAATAAATAAAATTACTATACCACGGATTGTTACAGCTGTGTGTTAGTGTGAGGTAGCGAGCTCCAAGGCTGTACAGCTGTCTGAGCGTTGACAGGCTGCTGTCAATGGCATGACCTCCTTCTACTCCTACCAAGGAAGCTATAAGGCCTTTGTCATATGCTGTCTGAATATCATCGACACTGGTCGCAAACATAAATGTATCGGAATAGTTCCTTACAAACAGCTTAATAACGTCAATTTGGTCGATGAATGTCCTGGTTGCATCTTTATATTGAGTTGCACATGGCATGTATGAAGACCAAAACTGCAATAAGAAATTAAAGTCAACATACATGGATCATACGTACTTATACATGTACTATGTTTCAACACCAAAAATACCTGGGCTCCAAGTTTTCCAGCTTTTAATCTTGGAATGTCAGTTTGCCATGTTGAGCCATTTACAGAGGAATTCAATCTCAAGTTAACTTTATTCAGCTGGTTTTTAAAGTGATGCCTCAACTCGTACGACAAGTCGTTGTGGCTAAATGTGATGACATAATGCACTGTCAAATTGCAAAATGTACATAAACGTTCACAGTTCACACAGTCCATCATAGTGTAGATCTACAAATCATACCGTAATTGATGTAATTACAGCGCTACCATAATTTAAGCGCCACGTCAGCATCAGCATAATGGTTTAGGTCCTAAAAAAGCGCTAACTATTGTTTGAATTATTTTTTTTAAAAGGCTTGTTTGAGACATCAAGACAATCATCCTGCATCTTTGACTTCAAAACAGTTGTCTAACCCATAGCTATAGTCAATGAATGTTGTTCTCACAAGTCACTCAGCTCTCAATGGTGCAGCTAGCAAGTGAAACTGAGCTAGACCACGCCCATTCCAGGGCGTAGCCAGGATTTGAGAGAGGAGGTGCTGAATGAATGGATTGTCTGAATTACCAGTGCGCTCTGCGCACTCTCCCCAACAGGGGGGTCTGGGGGCACTCCCCCAGAAAAATTTTGTTGTTACCTGCTCTGAGATTGATTCTAACGCAATATGGCTAAAGAAATGAGGGTACTGCTTGAGGGTACTGGTGGTTAAGCCACATCTTCATCTGAAGTTGTGACAATTAAATCATGGCTGCTAACCAGGTTCTGCTTGTGAATTAGCAGGACAGGGTGGCAAGCCACTTGCAGTTGCAGTGCTGCTCTGTGAACTGGCTCAAAGAGTGACATGATGATGATGGTGATAGCTGCTGAACAGTCTGCAACTCTGTGGGGACCTTGGTCTGCTCAGCCCACGTGACTTCTCGCCGACTCTCCATCCGGTGTGTTAAAAACATGGTCCACACTCGTCTCATCTCGTTGCTACCCTTCACTCTCGTCTATGATCTCAAACGGGAAAAACAAAGGGTCTTTTAAGGCAGCTGCAAAGAAATCTGTACTAGTCACACAATACGTCAAGATGACAGACACATGCACAAATCTCCCTATCTCATCCCTCCCCGCCCATCTAGGTCGCCCTTCGATGCTATGGTCATGCTGTCAGCTGGATCGTTCTCTGCATGGCCCCTCAAATTTCAGAATCAGGCTCCTAGTGGGCTGTGACGGGCTGGAGCTGGATGCGTCCAGGTTTAGATATCGTAACATAGGAAATATCTCTCCCGGGGATGCATCGTGTAAACTATGCAACACGGAAGAAAAATCACCTTCACACTTTTTAGTAAGTTGCCCTGCTCTCTCAGCGCACAGACATGCTCTCCTGCAGAATGTCCCTACCTGCGTCAGTGTTCACCTCCCCCAAGATCCAAGGGCACTACATGACACCGTCTACAATCTCCTGCAAGGCCTTGTCTGGCTGAAAGATGCCCACGCGCAAGAGTGGCTCTTGCTCTTCATCAAAGATCTAAGGCAAACGCGCGCTGATCTTCTCACACGCACATTGGTTAAAGCTCCACCCTCTTGCTGCGTGTATAATACCAAATTTCAATATTCTTTTTCGTCTGCCCGCAATGGGCTACTCTTCATTAATTGGAGGCTACAAAGAAGAAGAAGAAGAAGGCTTTGCGCATGTGCACTGAATATTTGGAGGTGGAGCTAGCTAGTTGGAGGTGGAGTTTTGAGTTGATCGTGCAATAGAACTCTAGTTCTATATCAGCTAGCTAGCTTAGCTAAGGAGCTTGTGGAGCAGAGTCTGAGGCCAGAGGGGGGTGCTGGAGCACCCTCTGCACCCCTCTGGCTACGCCACTGCATTCTCTCTACAAATTCTATACCAGCTGTTGAACATATTAAAGCACCACCATAATTTAGGCGCTAGCTTGGGCTGAACGCAATTTTTTGTGCTCTAAAGATGCACCACTCAGGAGCGGAATAAATTTTTTCTGGCACTGTAATTACATCAATTTAATACGGTATTTTTACGATTAGGTTAAGATACACTACAATTTAATCATAGATAGAGCAAAGAGGGATTGGCAACAAAATCGACCTCGAATAACCATCCGTGTTGCCCCGGCGTTACTCGAGGCTGTCTACTTCAACATAGGAAGACAGCCTCGAGTAAAGCACAGGCTGGGAATGGTTGAGGAGACAACTGATTGTCTTACTGTCAGTATAACAATCCTGCTGCTGATTTTAGACTTCATTTCCATGCTTGAGGCTATATGTGATCCAGGACACTACTTAGTTAGACAATCTTAGTTATAAAAATATTATAGGTGCTATTGGTACACAGCCATAAAAAAACGGCGCAAAGAGGTGAAAAAAGCGCTATGTACCGCTAGCTCTTTCTAGAAAAAATTTTGACATAATACACATCATCAAAAAGCATGGAAATAAAGTTTTGGGGGGTCTTAGAAAGCTCTGTGTAAGGCCTCAAACATAAAAAAGTGTTTCGCAGCGTTACGGTGGGGGACAACACGCATTGTTTCAGGATTAAGCCACACCCCCTGCACAAAAGTCTACGTTTTAACTTCCGTTGCCAATCCCTCTCTTCTTTATCTATGATTTAATATATCATCAGCATACAATGGGAACATACCCATCAATGACTGGATTTGTTGTAAGCAATGCATTGGCTCGAGCTAAGGCATCCTCTGGAAGGGAATTGTACACGACACCGATTGTGATGACTGCTACAAAAGCACATACGACCCACAGTAGCACATATGAAATGCAAAAGGCTTGGCGTCGACATTTTTTCTTGTATCTCCTTTGATTTGGAATGAGTGCTGCAACTTCCACATTTTCATTCATCATGTTGTATTTTGTCCAGCTAGAGAGATTTGTTACTGCCTAGCGCCTCACATGTAGTCTGGCCACGCCCTCCCATACTTCGTAAAGAGGCTGGAAATCGAGACTACCTCACATGTACGTACCACTCTAGTTGGGCGTGGCTCAACTAGTAACCACTCCAAAAATTATGTGATTTTGTTATTAAGACCACCTTTACCAAAACCCAATGTGCTTTTGTACCTGAGAAAACCATCAACAATGGAGCAGCTATATCGCATTCTTCCTTACTCGGTCCTCGAAGTACCTCCTCTCAAGTTAAAGAAGCCTTCGTTCATTAAAGCTCCATCCTCAACTGTTGTTTACAGCCTTGTCTTGTTGTCCTATTTTTTGGTCACTGGGGGAATCATATACGATGTGATTGTAGAGCCACCCTCCATTGGCTCACACACAGATGAGCAAGGCCACACTAAACCTGTTGCTTTCATGCAGCATCGAGTCAATGGTCAGTACATCATGGAAGGTCTAGCTAGCAGTTTCCTCTTCACAACTGGTGCTCTCAGTTTTGTGGTTGTTGAGCGAGCCAACTCAGGTGGTCTCTCTAAGCTGAATCGAAGCCTTCTCCTTGGTTTAGGTATGTTTGGGATTATAGTCACCTTCGTTGCCTGCAGAATCTTCATGGGAATGAAGCTACCGTAAGTTGGCTGTGTGCACACCAATGCTGGTGTGCAATAAGTAGAATTTATTTATTTACCCTTTCATTTCTACAGTGGATACTTGAAATGAGAAAGAAACGTGAAATAATGTACATGAGCCCAGGACAACAATCTAAAATTATTGTATAGTTATAATATTGTAAATTATAATTATTATACACAATAATCATTAATTTTATTGTAATTCTACAGTTTAGGTTGTGGATCAGTCCATCCACAAATCATGTCCGCAACAATGTTTAGCTTGTCTTGTCCCCAAATAAGTGGGCCTCCATTGACTTGAAAACTGGGAACACCACAGACTCCAGCTTCAACAGCTCTGTATTGTATTTATATTTGCATGGTCACATATGCCAGGTGAACTTGCCTTGATGTGTTGGCAAAGAGTTGCGTCTTGACAGTGTCAGTATTAGCTAAATCCAACAGATTTATGTTATCTCCCGTCAGCAACGAAGACATGACCTGTACAATGAGACCCATGTGTAAACACTGCCTTTAGTTGTGTATATATACTGGTATGCTATAGATCTACACATATACACTTTTAGACTAGCTGTATTGATATACATCTTTCTCTCCAATGTTGAGATTATCTTGCCAGGCGGCCCTGTCTGCAATAAGGACATAAAGGTTATGGATTATAAGTAATCACATACATAGCGTTCTTATGATAGTTGGGTCACAGTTGGAAGCCAAAGTTGCTCTTAATGGTAGAACAGTGCGTAGAGGGAAAGTACTGGGGAATTGTAGCTTAACTCCAGCGTACTGGCACCAGTCATGTAGATCCTGCGTGTAGTAGTTCCTTTTAGCCTCGTTCATCGCAACAGCAGGTACCTGTACAACACAGGTTAACTGACAGCGTATTATAATCTTATACCTACGTTTGGAGTACCTATTTGCTTGAACAGTGCACCCAGCAGAAAAGGTACCCATTCAATCTTTACATTCACCGGACTGACATCTCTGAGCAACTGCTCCAACCTCTCAAAGCCTACAAAGCTCCATGGGCTAGAGTAGTCAAAGAAGAAAGTGAGGGTAGCAGACCCGGTGGATTGTGGGGACATAAGGCGTTCTGGATGTGCATCAACTCCCAAAGCTCTTTCCACAAAGAATAACCGGTCTGTACCATGAAACAGGCGATTGTTCACATACAGTCTATAGGGCGATAGAGTACAATAACCATATGAGCGTACTTCACACTCACGATGGTACTCCAAATGCTCCTCTGGAGGCTGCCTCTGATGTGTTTGCTCGGAGGTTTCTAGAAGCATCTTCAGACTGCAACAATTTTCGACTTGACACTCCAAATGGTAAGGCTATGTCCTCAATAACACTGGAGTCAGTCAAATCACGTTTCTCATACCAATGAGCCTGTAAAGAGTTATACAAATTTTATGTTGTTAAGCTGTGTTAACCTATCACCTTAGTCTTGTTATACTGTAATACGTATGGCCAGCGATACTAGTAGGTCTACTAGTCTCGCAGGCCATATGTACAAAAGAAAAATCATTACATATGGCAAGTGAGACTATCCATACATCATTTTTTATACTTTATAATCACCGAGCTTAAAAACAATTACCCTATACAGAGCATGCGAGAGTCCAGCTCTGATGCTGTTATCTGGAATAGCTGCTAGCAAACGCATTGCAGTCAGTGTTTTCTTGATTGGCACTTCAAGTGTGCGATAGGGCACATTTCTACGTTTTAGCTGCCGCAAAAGGTCTGGAAAAGGCATAAACTGTAATAACAAAAATATGATGTTAAACTGCACCTTGAGAGTAAACGACGGCTTTATTTGAGTTCATAACACTCGATGCAGAGCCTTCTCTTCCCTGGGCAGCTGCAGTAGCCTCGTATAGCCCTCCTGCATGAAATTGATATACCTTGTTATGTCACACTGATTAACAATTTTATTATTGTATAACTGTTCTCCCGGCCCTTTTAAAGCCCTACCCGTACGTACCCAGAAGTACTGGCCTCCAGAGAACTGTTGCTCCAGCCCTCCTTGCTAGATCTTCGACGAGAGTGCTTGTCATGTATGCAAAAGGGCACACCACATCATAGTAGAAGACAATCTTGGATCCAGCCATGACTAGATCTACACTAGACAGCGACAGCTTTGTTCTTGGATAGAAAAAAGAAAAAGTTAGGACTACGCCCACTAGGAGAGACTACGTAGGTGGGCGTGGGTCAGGGTCAGGGTACGGTTGGTAAAGGTATTTTGCCACACCCCACGTGGTACAAAGAAATCCACATGGCTGATCAAAGTAGTGAAGAAGCAGCAAGACTGCACAAGTAAGTAATGTTTAGTGGAGGTATTAGAATTATCGTGTTTGTAGATTTGTTGATCCAGTGAGCTACCTGTCTGCATTTGTCTCTAACGGAGTTCGGCCTGACGGAAGGTCATGCTCCACTGCTAGGAATGTCACACTGAACATTGGTATTGTATTGTCATTTCATGCATAGTTAATATAAATTTATTTTTGCGTATCGGTTATGCACTTGTCAAACTAATGCACCACCCCACCCCCTCCTACCGGGATAGGTGGGGATTAGACCAATCACACAGTTGGGCATGTCATTTGGTTTATTAAATCCCCTGGTAACCCCTAGTTACAACATGGGGATTATGGGATTAGACCTCTAAGTCCCCTAGGGAAGCAATTTCAAGTCTGATCTCCACCTATCCCCTGTAGGGGAGTCGGGGTGGGGTGGGGCATTAGTTTTATACTGGCATCAATCATTCTGTTGCTCACTTTCTACTATCAGTGATTTGTATACTATGCGGCTAGCTGTATCAGTAATACACGACTCCTAGTAAACTTCTTTAAACAGGATCAATCTCTACTGCTAATGGATCTGCAATGGTGAAACTGGGGCAAACTTGTGTTTTGGCAGCCGTGAAAATGGTGTGTTTTTGTTTTTCCGACTATTATTTTTTAACCACTTTCTTAGGAACTTTCGAATCCACCTCTGGAGTGCCCGTCACGAGGTTACTTAGGTGCAGTTGCTTAAACCTTATATCCTCATGATTTCACGGAAATTGTTTCAATAGTGTGTAACATAGACCAGTCTTCTAGTTCTCTTTCTGAAGCTCTATCTGGTCCCCCTACATCCGAAGCTCAATCGCTGTCACAGACATTACAGGATCTCCTGTCCAGGTAAATCATTAACAACACATTTATTTTTAATCGAACTTTTATCTATATTCAGATTTGTGGATTGCGATGATCTCATTCTTGTGGAGTCAAAGGTATATAATTATTACACCAAATTATACTGCTTTCTATTGTACCCATGTCCTGCTTCTGTTTAGCTCTGCTGGACAGTATACGTCGATGTTGTGTGCTTGTGCAATAGTGGAAATGTATGGGATGCTTGTGTGCTCGCCTCGACAGTTGCCCTAATTAACAGTAAGTTTGTAACTGCACCCAATTTGTCTCAATAATAATTCTAATTTGCATAGCTCAAGTTCCTGCAGTTAACACTGATGTTGAATTACCGTTGGTCAGCATATCTTCTCGCAGGTCTCTCAAGCTTGGAACTGTTCCCCTAGCTGCTACATTCACCATTTTCAAGTATGACAAGTACAATAGTGGTTTTCAGTACTACGCAGTGCTAAATGAGTGAATTGAAGATGTATGCGTATCATAAAGAGGTTTAATTGCAGAGACAAATACTGCTTACTGGACCCTTCTCGAGAAGAAGAGTTGATTTGTGATGGGACTGTGTCTGTTATTTATTTCGAAGACGGAGGAATTGCCCAGATCACCCATGCAGGTGCATTATTGTATTCGTTTTCTTGTATTATAATACCGTATATACCGAGAATGGCCTCTAAAACCATAATTAGCGTTGAATAAATGTCGCGCTATAATTATGGTTAGGCCTTGACAATTATGTTTTTTTTGCCTATTATTCTTTTTGACTTTCTCAAAAAGTCAGCCAGTTTGGTGTACCCATTTTTCCAGTTTAAAGACATCTCTCATTCTGAAGAAAAGACAATTTATTTGTAGTTGTATTGTAGCATTACAGGGTTTTATCTAGTGGGGGGGGGCTGGGGTGAACCTTCCCCCCCCCCCCCCCCCCCTAAAATGCTTCTCTTCCCCCAAAAGTTTTGTATAATAATGACATCATCACATTAGTACTGTCTATGATGTGCAATATGTAACTAGATCTACTGTGGTGCACTAGCATGTAATAGGGGGTGTGGTCAACAAATGTGGGAGTTGGTCAAACATTTTGCGGTGTGCGTAAACCTTCCCCCCCAAACTTTTAATCCTAGACGAAACCCTGCATTACATATAATTCTGAGTTTTGCAAAAGAGAAAATGCATGCTCCTCCATGCCTAGTGGCTAGTGCTTACAGTACAGAGCTACATTATAAGCAAGTGAAATTAGGTCTCTTGAGGGTCAAATTATGCTAGTTTAGTGCTTAATTTGCCAAGCCCTAATTATGATACATTCGTGCACTCCCGATACAATGTATAATTATAGCTAGCTTATTGCAGGAAGCAGTTGTTTTGTTCTGTTTGTGTGCCTTGTACTGTGGCGTGCATAATTATTACATTGAAGATTATGCATTCTCATGATCACTCATTCAAATTCTATAGGAAAACCATTATCAAGTGAACGACTTATATCAATGTGCAAGGATGGACAGACGCACACACAAACATTGTACAAACTTTTGAACACAGTGTGTACGTGAACATGTTATAATTCTTGTGCACTACTTCACAATTACTGTACATTGTTTTTCTCTGAAACAGCAATGTTCTATTAGATACAAACAAACAGTAACAATTTAGTTAAATCACACTCAAAAGATAGGTATGTAGTTGTCAATCTTAGCCCGGTGCCTCTGAGCAATACACTCTGATATCCAGACTACGTTCCTGCACTCTTGCTCCTTCAGACGCATGTATGAGTAGAACACACCAAAATGGAACTGTTGCATGAAGGACTGCATGTTGATCTCAACCTACAACCAGGCATCAAGTTTTGAAACGTTTAGCTCAAAGATTTTACCTCTTTCTCAAAGAACTTATCCTCTAGCGTCTTTTCTCCAGGGTTGGTTCCAGCACCAGCGAAAATTGCAGCATACTCCTATAAACGAATGATGGGAATGACACACGAACCGGTACATTGAACTGAGTAATCAAAGACATGCTATTTTCTTGTTAGATTGAAACATGTGTTGTCATTGTAGCTAGTGTATACAGAAACAGTTAGTACGTCAATAAAATTAATGTGGATCAATTGAAACCTTACCGGGTAGCTGTCAGCCACAGCCTTAACTTGGTCGTAGTCCTCGCATTTAGCCAGTTTGGTCAGCCCATCAGGGTAGAGCTTACCACAGGTAGGATAGAGCTTCTCCCGGTCGTCCATGGTAAGCTCAGTGCCAAACGAATTGATTGTGATGATAAATGCTCTTCTATCAGCTTCAAACATCAGTATGTCACCCATCACTTCAGCAGTAGTGCCTCCAAGATTTTGGCAGAACCTGTAAAAGTCTTCTAGATAAGCCTAAAAAAAAAATCGCATTAATGTCTTAATGAGCAAATTCTTGTTTACAACACCTTGTACAAAGCGTTGCGGATGATCTCAATATGAAGTTCATCGAGATCTGTCTGTGAGATGCAAGTCTTGAAATACGAAGCTGCAAAATGAGTTTAAAGAGGACGTACAGCACAAAGAAAAGCAAAACATACCAATAGGCGTGTCCACAAGGACAGCCTCGTACAGTTCAGCAGGTGTGCCAGCAATGTTGACACTTTCCATCTCCTCAAAACTTCCCAGAGGGTGACATTTCTTTCTCAGCTCACTAATTTGCCTCTGATGCAGAGTACCCGTGATGAGCAGAATGATGTTGTCAATCATGTACCCATACCTGAACGAAAGACCAAAAATGTTGACACTTCTATTGAAGATCTAGCCTCTATTGTAAGCTAGCTATAATTATACTTTATGACAAACTGTGGGCACATGACAGTTAAAATCTCCACAACATGTACATGTACTATAATTTTATACTATACACACACTGTCCAAACTGCTTTTGACACTTCGGTCAAAAAATCTCATTCAAATCCTTATTACACTATCAAATTATACTGATGTTTGCGATCATCAAACAATCTTTTGTGACTTTTGAGCTCTTTGGAAAATCACTTATACCAGTACCTATATGACATTGTGATCCTTGCCAGATTAGATTGCAAGTCTGAAAAGGTTTTTCACCCCTTAGAATAATTATATAATTTCCTATGTGCTTAAGCCCCTATAGCGTAACAGTGGGAGAATTCACATAAAGGACATACGTGATATAGTCCAAGAAAGTAGCCAAGGGTTTGACACACTGGTTTCGAATGTGGTGAAACTCGATCACCAAGTGGTTACGCAGCTTTTCATCAATCACACTAACAGGAATGGGGCTGGGCTCATTCTGAAGAAAGTTGCCATAGTCAGTGGCTTGTAGCTGGACCTTTAGATCTGTACCAGGAATAACATGTAAGGAACTGCTAAAACTACCTAAACTTATCGGTTCTTACCCTCCACAGTTTCACACTGAACAAGATTGATGTAGTCTGCTCTGGTTAGTATGCCAGACCTAAACCCTCTCACTAGAGCCTCCAGGTAACCATTATCCACATTGAATAAGTACTCCATTGCTGAACAAATGTATAGCTAGCTAGCTAGAGACCTTAATTAATTACCAATGTCACATGTCACATGACTGAGCTTGCATGACGCAAGATTACAGGAAATTGCTAGTCACAAGATCAACTGACGTCATACATTCCATTAAACTAAACCGCATTATTGTTAATACAGCAGGGACATAAAAACAATAATAATTATTATACCATGTTCTTAAAATCAAAATGTTCACTTTCTTCTCTTGAGTTCTTCAAACCGGCGAGTAAGATCATCAAAATCCACATCACCTCCACCACTCGCTCCGCCAGTAGGTGGGAATTGTGTTTGTGGGACGGGAGGGAGGTCCAGAGCATCGCCTGTGGCTGGTAAAGCGGGGGGTTGGAATCCACTCTGAGGACCAGTGGGCTACAAGGAAATATCATATTATTATAATCCCACCTATTAGTGTGTAAACAAAAATACACGTACTAATAATACAACTACAAAGTAAATTAAGTACACCGACGTACGTATGGAAGGTTAGGGTTGGAGGGTGGAGGTGGCTGTATAGGAGGGCCCGGATATGCAGGGGGAAGATTGACCTGTGGACAGTAATAGTATATATCAATTACAAAAACTGCAGCCAAACTAATACAACACAGACTGAGTCAACAGAAACCTGGCGTTCACGCTCTTTGTACACAAACTCACTGCTCCTCCATGAGGCTGAGATGGAGGAACTCCATTTGAGAGCCCACCGGTGGGCATTGCTGCATATGGGTTTTGCTTGGTCGGAAGAGGACCAGCTTGCTCTGGAATGTATGGCTTGGCTTCCTCGCCACCATTTGGAGGGGGAGGGGGAATATCATCCTCGTCCTAAGTAATTAGTAGCAAGGAAACATTAGTACATGTACACACAACCAGTAGCAAACTGTACACTACATGTGGACTTACAAGAAACATGGTAGGGTCTGGAGTGTAATCTACTTTGTAGTTTCGAGCAATTTCAAGCATGTAGTTTTCTACCAAAGATTTCTTAGGCGCTGAAGCTCCCAGTCGGTGAATGACTTTGGGATTGACTGTTGAGGACATGTTTGAGCGAGCTTGTTGAGCGAATGGCTTCCCAAACTTGTTCTCTAGTTGGTGAGCAATCTGCAATACACACAAATTGGGATAGCGACATACAAAAAACAGCAGACAGGAATATGCACTTTTGGACTTTTAGCACATAATCGTCTTGAGTATCGATTCGGTATGGAATGAATTAGTAAAGATAGGGTGCATGGGTATGCCCTCGTAAGCACTTGAACTTCTACATTGCAGTAAACTACTTTTGTTGTGTTTACCCCCAGCCATATCAGCATGAAACAATACTCAAGCAAGTATGCTCACCTGATTTAGTTCCTGAACATCTGCGGACAGTCTTGGAGCCACCCATATCAATGTGGACACAGACTCGGCTAGGCTTTCCTCACAATACATCATTTGCTCCAGCATTCCAAACCTGGCCAAGAGTAGGTCACAGTAGAGCTCTACCACTTCCATAGCCTCAACAAGGTAGTCTTCACGTATGATGTGCTCCACCTAGAGTGTTAATATGAGTCACATGTTGTTAGGTATGTGAACAAACTGCTATCACATGAAAGTTACACATAAACATTATGACAGTGCATATTGAGACAAATTGGAACTATGATCCACTCACTCTGATTCTGGCTCTTTCAATCCGATTATTCTTGATATAGTCTGCTATCTCTCTTCTTGCCTTCATAGCTACTTCAGCTATCAAAGAAAGGAGCACCGTGTATACCATGCACTTAAAATACATTAGAAAATATGTACATATAACAACAATATTTATATATAGACAACGTACACCATGAGTTTACGTCAGTACACACACACACTAACCGCATCCCATAATCATTACGTTGGGACACTACAATGTCATACATGTATCAAATGAATCTCTATAGTATTAAAGTGATATGCACATTTAATTAACGTCCAAATGGCACTACAAAAAGTGATTCATCAACTTACTCTTCTTCTTTTCTAATAGCTTGAGGCGATTGACGGATAGTCTAAGGTTAACCCTCAGTTTTTCTGCCTTGAAACTTGGCATGTTTGACTCGACACAACGTGGAGGGTAAATGTTTCAGGTACGATCTAACGAGTATTAAATGGTAAAGGAACAAACGCAGTGAGACCAGACAAATTAATGCATGAGTATCCATGACATAATAAATAAACTCTCACACTATACTAGTACTAGTATAGTAGCACTACATCATGTCAGCATGCAACTTATGCAGTAGAAATTTGATCTAGATAGTTTGTAGCTGGAATACAAGCTTATCATACACAGGAAAGGAACTTACTTGTCTGTATTCAAGCTTTGTGAGCACTCTTCCACTGCACTAATAAAAAATTTAATGATTTTGTTTTTTGTTGCACCGATTAGTTGTAAGGCAGGTGACACACACATGACTAAAATGACGTCACTTATGCATTTCACGTTTTTGCATTGATCTAGACGACATCAAGAACAAATTCGACGGCGAGAGTTGTGTTGTGGACTACTTTAGCTGTGCTGTTTTGTTTGTTGTGTAATAGCAGCACCTAGTATACATCGAGGCTCCAGGCTCCTTTCTGCGTTACAGAATTTGGTGTGAACAAAACGCTACGGCAGGCGCACTGTAACTGTGAAATCCCGATCCAAGCCAGCCTCCTTGAGATACTTGAAAAGAACTAGGTGAGTGTAATTGTTATATCCAAGAGCTTTTTAACAAACGTTTTTAGAGACAGCTTTGTCTATGAACTACTGTAAGTTTAGTAATGGTACTGCTGGTGTGTTGCCATGTCACTCTATCTTATGATCTAGGCCAAAGGCAGTCGATGTGTACATGTTTGGCCATGATAAAATCGATAGTATTATTATGACATGACAGTGATTTCTCTTGATTTGATACAGCCTTGTTATTCATGTATCCACCTTGTAAAATTTGTCTCATGCTATGTCACATTCCTTTCATAACAGGCAAATTTTCTGTCAAAATGCCTACAAAGCGAAACAAATCACAATCAGCAAGTGCAAGTCATGCAAGTGGTGGTGACTCAAAATTTAGTGGAATGTTTTCTGCTCTGAAGACAAAATTACGACGCAGTAGAACTGGTTCTGTTGACGGTGATCCTAGTGACAAACTCTCTGAGTATCCAAGTGCAAAGTGTGCCACATTGCCGGCCCGAGTTTCTGGCGTTGAAAGCACAAAGAAACCTAAAACCTTACATTGGATGGCTGGTTTGGTGGATGAGCTAGACTTTATTCCATCTCCTGTCAGCAGGGAGGATAGTGAAGAATCTGTTGATTCTGGATTTCATGGATTTCATCGAAGTCCCAGAATTGAAGAGAGAGGTAACAAAGTGATGGTCATACCAGCTAGCACTTCAGGTGGAGGAAAAATCTACGATGTGGCCACTGTCGAGAAAGCGTTTGGCCCATTGAAAGATGTTGGAAGGTGGTATTCAACATACAGCAACTCTCGTCAACAACCTGTAGATGAGGGCCGATATGTCCACCGACCATTGCGCCTACAACACTCCCTTGATGAAGAAGAGCGACTAACATCTCGGCCACTACCTCCCATACCACCACCTGTGTCGAATCAAGCACCACCTGTGTCAAATCAAGCACCATCTGTGTTGAATCAAGCACCACGTATACCACCTCCCGTGCGTGATGATACTGTGTATGAGCATGTGGAGCAGCGAATGCTAGGAACCAATGGGCTGTGTCTAGGCCTTAGAGACCTCTCACATCATGGTTGGTACTGGGGACCTATTACACGAGTTGAAGCTGAAGAGCGACTAGGTAGTTATACTGACGGCACGTTTCTCGTAAGGGACAGTTCTGATGACAGATATCTTCTCAGCTTGAGTTTTAGGTCACAAGGAAAGACGTTACACACCCGGATCGAATACTCAAATGGTTGTTTCAGTTTCTACTCTTACCCAGATTCAGACAGCGAGGGCTTTCACTCTGTTGTTGAACTTATTAAGAAAAGCATGGAGCATTCCCAAGAGGGAGTATTTTGTTTCAGTAGAGCCCGGGCTTTGGGTTCGCCAGCTGTACCCGTTCGATTGTTGAAGCCTTTTTCACGCTATAACCATGTGCGTTCTCTACAGCATTACTGTAGGTTTGCGATTCGACAAAGTATTAGATTTGACTTGATTCGTAAACTACCTCTGCCACGTCACGTTCATGGTTTCCTAGAGCAATCACAATTCTGAAATTTGACTTTTACTCAAATCCATTAATTTTGTCAGTTCAATACACACTGTCAATGCAGTGTATACATGTGTGTCTTTTAGCTTTATGCTTTGACTAATTTTTTTGTATTCGACAGTGTTTTTAAACCAAAGTTTATACACAACTAGTGTGTATGTATGTGAATTTGTGGTTATGTAAACATGCACCATTTGTGTCCTTATTTATATACATTATCCATACATTGTTCATTTATCAATTTGTGCGATTGTGTACAATTTATGCACAGCAGCCGTGATTAATTTTCATTTGCACACTATAATGATAATATTATTATTAATTATCATAATTATCACACTTGTGGCAATAATTACTTGAAACCAACAATCTAGTAGCTACACAATGATTATACGCATGATGGCCGGATATCATTAATTTTGTATGCACATGTGTATCACAAATTAACAATTACATTTCAAAAAGAGAAATAATTTATACAAGTAAGTAGCTACATGTAGCAGAGAGGTAGAAAAGACATTAATCAAGTTAGGGCGATCAAAGTTTAAGCTTCAGAACGCATACTGTGTGCGGATATCTTCAAGCTTCTTTGAAACCTAACAAAGGAATATAGAAGTAAAATTATACTTTGCGGTTTCACATCACAACAAGCAATGAGTAATTATGTCCCTCTTTTCACCTCGTTAGGAGTCCTATCAAGATCTAAAGCGATTTCTCTCTTCTTGGCAGGGTCCATTGAGTTGTACTGCTCACACAGATCTCCGTCAATCACACTCTAAAATGGTGTACGAAGACGTAAGGATAGATATGCAGCATATAATGTACCTTCACAGGCAAGTAAAAAGAGCGGAAAGAAAGATGATCACGACCAATCATGCTGGGCAGTTCACTCCGAAGATGTAGCTCAAGATGTTGAAAGAAATCTATGTCCTAGAGTAGATCAAAGACAACAATAATATTAACAGTCTTAAAAAAAACAGGAAATTGAAATCAGCAACACTGAATACACAATAACATAACTGTCTACATTGAGTCAATGCCTACATGTATACCTCCCGAGAAGTAAATGGTACCATCATGCCCACAGTTCCTGATAGAGTGGTATACACTAAGAGCTCTGAACCACCAGGAATCAAGGTGGTCTTGTGCAAGGTGTTCACAGTCTCTCCCAGGTGGAACGAACAGATAACATTCGCCTATTCAATTGATAGTTATCTGAGCACTGTACACATGTGCACATAATTTGTAACACATAGCAACATGAAGTGTAAGCAGTATTCATGCACGGAGTCTATATCTCTACACACCCACCTTCTGAGATGCACCACCAAGCATCCCTCTATCCCATATCGCCTTGTTTCCAGTTGGATCTTCATCCACATCATCACTAACATCAGGAGCAAGCCGTGACTACAAGTGAACAGTACAGAGAGAAACAGTATAGAGGGCAAATGTGCATGTACACAGAACATATTAATACTGGCAGGAATTTTCTTGCTGAACGAAAAACACACATGCTTCTGTGGTTGACATGGCTACTACGAAAGCACTACAACAGCCACATGCACCTGCAGCCACATATAGTTGATGCTGTCGCTCCATTAGTCAATTGGCACTATCTCAACTGGTCAACATGCACATAATTATACATGTATAACACTAATGCCAGCATTGAGAATTATCGGTTTCCTTACACGGCATGACAAGCACGCAACTGGTCAACATGTACATATATAACACAATGCCAGCATTGAGAATTAATGGTTTCCTTACACGCATGACAAGCACAGTGTGGTCATGTCAACAAATTTAATCAGCAATAACGACAGGTGTACGTAGTGTATTGTATTGTGTTGTCATGCAAAGGATTTGGGGCCTCTCAACAATTAGTGGTTACTGCACAAGAACAATTAATAGAGTATCCACTCACAAACTGCCCTGCCTAGAATAAAGGTAAGTTAGTCATGTGAGAGCATGTATGCACTTCCAGCATTCCTTACAATGCATATGTTTCCAAATTTGTCAGCAGTAGCCACTGTGTTGAAGTCCAGCACACAGCAAGCTGTCATAAATCTACACAT
Source organism: Halichondria panicea (assembly GCF_963675165.1). Classification (NCBI taxonomy): domain Eukaryota; kingdom Metazoa; phylum Porifera; class Demospongiae; order Suberitida; family Halichondriidae; genus Halichondria; species Halichondria panicea. Next base: position 3,078,632 of record NC_087388.1, read on the forward strand.
GTGTGTGAATGAATAGTTTTAACTTCGAGTACAAAGTGATACCTTTCACACAAACACTAAGAGGAAAATCAAGCAAAGGGTACAACACTATCCAGGAAACAAGATGCTGACCTTTGACAGGTTTCATCAGCAAAGATAACAAGTTGATTCTCAACAGCCTTGTAGCGTACAAAATGAACCGCTTCTTGTACATCAGACACATAGACTCTGTTGCCCATGGTCTGTATGTCCACAATCAGATTGGGAAGGTGCTTGTTCTCACACTTTCTCAGCATTTTCTTCTTCCCAATGTCGTATATCCTCAGCAGCTTGCCCATTCCCACTAGTAGGCGTCCTTGGAAGGGCGCCAACGCCACAGGTACATCATCAAGCGGAGTCTAGTAGATAACAAGCTACCTTTATAGGTTATATTTATAGAAAATCTCTCAAAAATATTACAGAATTGATAAGAGCAACACAATGAGAAGTAGCTGACGTACTAAGATTCACAATTCTGTACCATAAAACCTATGTAATTGAGAGAACACTACTTGGAGCATAATCATTATTACATGTATGAAGCTTAAGAGGGCACTAGAAAAAGTATTGTAAGACAATCATTAATATTTAAATAAATTATGCCTCAGACATCTGTTGGTCGTGGGAAATACACTACTAAGTACAGTACAAGTACAGTACATGATGCTGGTACACCTGTGTAGCAGTCTAACACTTTATAGGTAGACTGGTAAGTATGTATATACATGTGCATTGACAGTACTGACTATACAGTGTCCACGTACTGAATAGACATGATTTAGACATGATATAGGAGTTAGTACTCCCATGATTACACTCACAGTATGCACATGCTCCAGCTTGGATCCATCAGGGTTCAGCCTGAAGAGCACCAGTGCACCACCAGAACTGGTCCTGGGCGAGAGCATCATGTCTTTGGCTGTACCCACCACCACATACCACTCTGTGTCAGCACGTGATGTGAACGTGCACACAGCCACACTGAATGCAGCAACATTCTGGTCAAATTGAACTAAATCCAAGGTTCGACCCTGCAGCAATAAATAACTGTTCTTGTGTGTGCACCGCACCCCATATTGTTCACACAATGGAACTGATTTTAGAAGGGTATTATCTACATTGCAGTATGTGCATTGAGACACAGCACACTATTCATAAGTACACTCTACAAAAAATAGTTTGAAACCTGCAACATTAATTGTGTACAACTCACATATGTATGCACGAAATCTTACGACAGAGAGTCAAAATTAATTGAAGAGTACACCAAACAGTATCATACTATGCCACCTACATGTACACGCACAAGCATGCACTTTTCCTTTACCTCTGCGGGGTGCATGAGCCTAAGGCAAGAGGCCCACATTCCAGCACCAGCCTTGGGGGCTCCAAACATAGTCTCTGGCAGCTCTTGAGACAGAAATGACTCAGCAGCTTCTGCCGCGGCAACCTAGACCGAGGAGTAAAATCAATTACTAAGACCTCTGATACACAGGTATAATTTATGTGCCAAGGCTTCACCTACGATACTTCAATACTAAGCTGCTGTTTTGCTATGGTTTACAGTAACATGCACTGATTTATAAATATTGACAGCACCCACCTGTTCTTCGTCACCAGCAGTCTGAACCATCTCCTCAGCCATAGCCTGCTTTCGATGAGCTTTGTACGACTCTGTGAAGGCATTGTGATCAGTCTCTATCAGCACCAGAGTTCGGCTAGGGGGGTGGACTGTGAGACGACGAGGGGTGAGTTGAAGGGGCGTTGATACTTGATTAAATACAACCCCTAGTTTTTCTAGAGAGAGGATACGCAGAGTGTTACTGGCAATGGCAACAATGCCTTCAGGGCACTGCTCAGAGGAGAATCCTGAAGCAAAGTCGAGGACATCATAAGAGAGTGGAGTGAGATGGAATCGAGACTGATAGTTGTAGCTGAGCCAACTCCTACTTGATACAGCCAGAACACTCTCTGCGGATTGCATGAGCACTCGAAACAGCTTTACAGGACGAGTACCCATGTACCTGCACAACCACATAATATAAAATTATGTTGCACTTAAAGTGAATGTTTACAAATTTTCCGCAAAGATTCATAGTAACTCTATCGACAGTTAGTCTAAAGCCTTCCAACGTTACATAAACATTGTACGTGTTCGCAGCACACACACACACACACACACACATGTAAGGCTTAAAGACTAATAATTATATACAGTCATGTACATGTAGACTAATGCACAATCAGCATGTACAGCTGTAACAGTGGTTTAACAACCTTGTTCTGGTGTCAGAGAGATCTCCAGTAACCGAGTCCAATGCAGTACGCAGGAGGACTCCATTCTGTAGGCCTATGTTGAGGAAGAGTCCACCACTACTGCCCATTTCTCCCCCTCCTCCCATCTCCACTATACATAGACTTTCTGCCCCAGCTGGCAGTGCCTGCATGCTCAGTGGCTGCAGGGTATCCTGTAGGCATGGTAGGGAATATACTTGACACAGTACAAAACACAGCACATATATAACAGGGGAGGCAGAAAAAAGTCAAAAGGTAAGTTACTGCTCCCTACAATCACATGTACAATAGGGGGAGGCAGAAGAAATGTCAGGGTAATTAAGTTACAGCTTTCTACATTCACATGTATAATAGGGGGAGGCAGAAGAAATGTCTTGCTACATTCATAGGGGAGGCAGAGAAAGGTCAGAGTAAGTTACAAAGTACATTGCTTGTAGCCAAGAGGTATTTACAAGTTGTGAGAATTGCTTTGATGTCTGGTTGATTGGCATGACAGACATGTACATTCATATTATAGTGAAACTACACAGGCTCTTATGTCTGGAGATCTAAAGAGGTCACAATTTTTTTTACTAGTAAGTACATGTGATGATTGATTGTACGTGAGTAGATTATAGCATAGATAAAAGAGAGAGGGATTGGAAACGGAAGTGGTGCACGTGACCATTTAATATTGGTTCTACACAGAGGCCTTGAAAACTGTCCGCTTTTCGTCCTATTTTTGCCAGGTAACTCGCTCAAAATAAGAAAGCTGTGTTTCTCGAGACATTATCTCCTTCAGCAATTTATAACACGCCTATTCTGTGAGCCACGTGTGGTACTAGCTAATGACTGACCACACCCAGTAAAAGGAAACATTCAAAGTAAGCTTCAAAGTGCTATTTTAGGGTCTTCGATTGCTATAACATGTAAGCGTCCTGGTAATAGATTTGATCTGCACAGAATAAGCACATCTGCTAGTGGTTTATTCTCCACAATGTGTAGAAATAGGCATCAGCTTGGCTACCTTGTAGCCACGCCCCTTATAGATGGCTTGCTAAAGACAGCCTCTATTGAACCACGGGGAAAAGCGGATGTTCATTCGAAGATACTTCTGTTTCCAATCCCTCTCTCCTCTATCTATGATTACAGTAAGCCACACAGCAATCGTAACAATCATAAGCAAATAACCCTACAAGTACTGCACTTAATATACAAGTACCGTGTAGCGGGAAATTTTCGTGAGGTGCAAAATTTTGCGTTTTTCGAGGGCAGAGCAGTTAGTTTAAACTGGGATAAACTCCCACGCACCGGTATTTTACATGCAAAGTTCTTGGTAGGTGTGGTTTCCAAGAAACGCGACTATTAAAACCCACGAACATTTCTGCTGAGGGCTCTGGAGCCAAAGAGCGAACATTTCCCGCTATACGATAGTAAATTCACACCAGGTTGTACATGTTTAAAAATGGTAATGTACTGCACTTACTGAGGGATCGAGAGAGATGATTCTGACAGTCTGGTCAGTCAGCCCAACAGCCAGGAATCTTGATCTTTGCTCCCCAGGGGGCACTGTGCCGAGGCTCATACATGACACCTCAGAAGCCATGTCTTTCCTCTCAGTGTACTCATTCAACTGGCCGCTCTGTGGGCACATAAATGTATTTGTATACACAGCACATAAACATACATGTAACACTAGTATCCTAAGCGTGACAATGGGAGTACCTGTACATGCACATACCATGTGACAATTAACATCAAACAATAAAACCAACAATGCAGATGCCACAATGACTCCCTTGCAAGTGTAAGGCATGCAACTGACCCATGAGTAAGACATTGTTACATCGGTAGCAAGTGCCGAGTACAATTATTGTTAACAGTGGTTTTGGTGTATTTAAATATGCAATACAGCCATGTGCAAATAAGAATACAACACTCCCAACGAAGTACATTGCCTGAACTTTTCAATCACGTATACACAGACAAATGTGGGTTCGTGAGGCTAACCAGGTCCATTTCAAAGTAGACGATCTCCCCGCCATTGAGAGCAATGACCACCTGTCGCTCATTGATGGCACACTTTGTAATGACTCTTTTGCCAGGTGATCTCCACTCGTTCACACGTTTGTCGGCACGGATGTGACGAATACCATCTGGGTATACCTACAATGTAACAGTATATGCATGCACAAGAAGCATTCAGTATCACAGGCTTTCACAGTCTAGTGTGTTACAACAAAGAAATTAATGTTACACGTATACAGGTACTAAATGTACATGTTTAAATCAATGACATGGTGCATGGGACAATAAAAACGAAAAAGCATGCACCGTGACAATACAAACATACCTTAAGGTGACAAATATTCACAGGTTATATTTTACCGTATAGCGGGTAATTTTCGTGGGGTAAAATATTCGTTATTTTTGTGGGCAGGCTGACTTCCACGAAATTTTAACGTAGGCGTGGCTTATCGGAACGTAGGAATGCCATGCAGCTAACGAGACTAAACAAAATTTTTACTCACGAAAACCACCTTTTCTCGAGTTGAACGAATTTTTTACCCCACGAAACTTACCCGCTATACGGTACAGCATAAAATATAATCTTACTTGTGTCATGTACATTTTACTGATTACAATCAAAGCGATAAATTTCATAGTGGACATAATCAGCAAGCACACACTCATTTGGAAACATAATAATACCAAGGGCGTACGTATAAAAAGAGAGAGGGCATGCAACTGACTATCAACCCTAAAGCCACAGACCGTAGTAATGTAGTGCTGTATATACACAATCTATTAATAGAATTTTATTTTTAGATTTTACTGTACTTTTCACCGCCCACTTAGTTTTTGCTTGCAAGCTGTTGCATGCCTTCTCTCTTTTTCTACGCCCTTGGTAATACTACCGCAGAATTGTCACCTTAGGGTGTTATTGAATTCAAAGTCTACGAGCTGTGCATAAGAACGAGATACATGTACACATGATGTATATGTATGTGTATCTACACGTACTTATTGTGACTGCTAAAAATCACCTGTATAAGGGCATCTTCACCAAGCCTGGAGCAAGCGAGAGTAGGTGAAGTCCCCAGGAAGCCGGAGTCGGTCACTTCCTCAACTGTCTCTCCAATAGAGAGTACCAGGGTGGCATTAATAAAGGATACCACAATATACGAGTCATACTCCTCTGGAGGGGAAGACAATAGACATTACGTTTAAACCCTCATTATTGCATTATTGAATCAGGCATTTACTGACATTTAACTGAGGAAGTACGGTACACTATTCACAAGCACTGTACAGATGTTGCATGTACGTACAGCACACTGAAGAAACAAGTACATGTGTGTATATAGCCACCTGCAATGTTTGTCTTGACTGTCCACACGGCATTAGGATTACCAGGCAACTCAGACACAGCCATTTCACTCACCTACACACCCATGTACACAGATTGACCTACATGCATATACTGACACCACTGCAGCTGTCTCATACACTAAACAGCAAAAAGGCTATATATACATGTACCAATGATTGTCTGTATAATTATTTCCGAATTAACAGTCAGACAACGAAAACTGATCAGTATAGCTAGAAGATAGACCAGAGATTCGAACGTTTGGTCATGCACAAATTGACCGAGCAGAATTATCACGGGAATTTAACGTTCGTGCAATAAGATAAAAACAGGAAATATCATAATTGTGATTGATTGAAGTAGCCATTTTGTGATAGAATCACAGTGCTACCTGGTTATTTTTGAGGCACGAGGTTTCTTTAGTGCCTCAAAATTGGTTTACTTCCGGTTAAAGACCTCTCTACGGTAGGGGTATGACCATTTGAACCTCTATCCTCGAAAATAAAATTTTTAGTTTGAGCAATCCACAAAAATGTAGTGCCTCGAAAATAACCTTAATTGTAATTGTAAGTAGCACTTTCACGGATGGCCAAGACACGTACTTTAAGTGATAGCTCTAGCAAGAAAAGGTAGCTAATAATTATGGTCGAATTCCTACGAGCGAAAATGACTTCACATTTCGACTGACAATTTGTGCTATGGTCTGACATTTGTCAGTTCACTTGGAAAATGTTATTAATGAGGCAATTAAAATATAATTGGCGATTCTATTAATTTTGGCGATGGCATTACTGGCATGTATTAGGCGATCCTCACTTACGCCAATTGCAGGGTTTCATCTAGTGGGGGGGGCGGGAGGAAAGCTTCCCCCCCAAAAGAGAAGTGAAAATAGGCCCGAGGAGAGGGATAGGGAGAGAGAGAGGGGGAGGGGGAGAGAGGGGTACTATACCCAACATTATCTAGACACGGTCTTTTGTTACATGTAGCTTTGCTAGAGCTAGGATGATTGGTCATCACCTATAGTCTTACAAATATATCCATTGCTTTTGTATATACATGTGGTTTCTATAGTATTCTATACATACGGTGTCCACAATTTCATACCAGCATACCAAGTTACATGGAGTTGCCTGTCAATGCACATTGCCAGAAATACATCGCTAATAATTATAGGCACCAACAACAAACAAAATAGGGAGTGCGGTGACCGAAAGTGGGCGTGACCTCACATTTTTCGCGCTAACGCGTGGTTCCTTTTCAAAATTCCCCCCCAAACTTAAAATCCTTGATGAAACCCTGAATTGTCAAACCTATTTCCTACCCAAGTACATTGTAGTAGCTGATATATATACAGTGTATGTACATCATGTAGAGCATATTCCTTGAAAGGACACCATTATTATCATTGCAGGGACTTCGTTCATGATGTCACACACACAAACAGTTTTACTGCTCGGTTTAATCAACTACAGTGTATGCACCACATGTAGTTTACCTCAAGTCCATGCCTGAGTACTCTTAGAGAGGACTGTGGGCCACGCCCACAGGCAATATAGAGTTGAGGCGTGTCTTCAGCAGCAAGGTCGGCCACAAGACATGACATTACGGGTGAAAGACTCTCTAACTTGTCAACCTGAAACGTACATGAAATGCGGTTAAAAACACAAAAGCAGTGGCATTTATGCTAGTCACTAGCTACTAAACAATGTATAATAACAGACCTGGACAAGGTTTTTGAGAGGCCTGGGGGCAATGAAGAATGTTTCTCCCTCTTCCAAAGGCATGGCTGACGAGAACTCTGGCTCCCCATCATCATCTCCCAAATGGGCAATCTGGTACAAAGCACTAGCAAAGAAAGGCAATAGAACATTATTTTAAACAAACTGTTAGAATCCGGTAAAGGGCATGCAAGAAATAAATGTGCAACAGTATATCCCAATGCATGTACATAAACACTACTGTTTATACATGTAGAAAAGATTGATTATACTGAAACAAACGTGCATTGCCAGACGAATATAATTTATTATATTAATGAGCATACTGATTTCCAAACTCTGAGGCACAGAAGAGGAAGCCTGTTTTGAGCACACACATCGATGCTGCCACTGGTACAGTGTCAAAATACTTGATTCTGATCTCAGTCACCTAGAGTAGAAATGCATGTCACATTGTAATAACCACAAAACATAGCAGTATATAATCAGCATTAAGTTTGGTTTGAAAACATTAATTGATATCCGTTCATTTACTCATTGAAAATTCTATTAGCTAGTTAGCAAGATACCTTCTCATTGGGTCTCCAATATGCTCACTAACTCCTGCGCTGGAAAGCCTAAAAGACAGGCATCTGCAACCATTGAAGACCGTACATGCTCAACAGTTAACCCTTACGTGCTTTAGTTTTATATTATTGATGCCACGCATGCGCAAAGTGAATACATGTACCAGCTAGGCTCTCTTTTCGTGAGAGCCTGAAATCGAGGCTAGTATACATGCTACAGACAATATGGTATTTTATTGTTACAGATATGACCAACAAGGACAGCAGTCCTATAGATAACAACAGGTTTACCGTAATCCTCGTGCAGCTGCGCGTCGAGGCATAACAACTACATGTTTGGTAGCCAATGCATGATCAGCACACTTTTTTCAACTGTTAGCTACGACAGCTTGTTTACAGTGAGTGCAACTTTGCTCCAACACTTGAAACTGCTTGGCCAATCCTAGCTACAAGTAGTACCTACTGAATTTGACAATACAATGTAAGTCGTAGTGCTAACATACCGTATAGCTAGAAATTTCTGTGGCCCAAAAATTCTGCGAATAGCTGCAAAAAGACCTTCTGCAGATAATATTTCTGCGAATTAAACTTTCAAATTAGGCGTGGTTAATAAGCATTTGCGGATAATATTTCTGCGTTTACTCACTCATTCGCAGAATTCGCAAATTTTTGGGCCACAGAAATTTCTAGCTGTACGGTACTTACCAAGTCATCATCGGTCTCAAGGGTCACTTTGAAGATGTCCCCTTGCTCAGTTTGTAGCAGGAAAAAAAACATGTGCTGTAGTCAGATAAAACAAAAATTAATAGTTAATTTCTTACAGCTTCAAAAATCGACACCAGCATATATAAAGATTATATACACACAGATGAACATAAAAATATCTATATTATAATTATTATAATTATGCACACTATATACATACTGATACAGCTAGAGAGTCCATAATAAGAGAAAGAATATTGAACGCATGCATATACTTTGCATCAGAAAGTAACATGGCTTCCTATCTGTAACGCATGGTACAATGACAATTTGGTAATTTATAAGCAATAATTATAACGAGGCATGTGATGGCTCCAGGCGGCCAGGAACCCACGTTACTTGAAACATGTGATGCAAGGTATTGCTTTTTTCAATACTCTCTCTCTTTTTCTTGGTATAATGTACAGCAGAAAATGTGGTGGCGTACCTTTGTTTTGTGAGTTGCACTAGACACAAAGAGGATACTTCTCTCAGCATCATCAAGATCATGCTGTCGTCGAGGTATGGGGCAGCGGAGGTCGGGCTGATCACCAAAATTCTTATAGACTAGGTAGTTCTCACAGGCTAGGAGCACTCCACTGGGACCATCATTGCCTCCTGGGACAGCCAGCAGAAAATTAGCTGTGTCTTCAAGAGGCTCAGAGTACTTGCGTACAACATGGTTGAGACCGAGGTCCAGCTCATAAAATGTAAGAGTTTGCTGAGCAACTTGAGCAGCTTCACCGGTAGGGTCACCATCAGCCTCCTGTTTGTGGAGTGATCATACGCACAAATAATTGCTTTGCATCACAATTTTCAAAGGAACAGGCAAACATATAATGTTGATTTTTAACTTTCACACACCTCGTAGTCGAGCTCAAGTGTGGCGAACATAGGGTTATCGAACCCCACATCCACTCCCACCATGTGGTAGACCAGATTGTGTGACTTGTGTGCTTCTAAAGGTGAGGAGATGGTTAGTCTGGCTGCAGAGTCTCGGTTGAGGATGTACACCAGCTTCTGTTTCTCAATGGCTCCTATCATGGCCGCCCTGCCTTTAGGGTCAACAGCAAGGTATTGCCCAGGCACAATACGACGGCACCCACTCTTGCCAAATGTCTCCTGATGGACCTGTGAATGTTTAGTTATTAGTGCACTGCACATACACCTACACAGTGTGTCTTGCTAGTATTAAACATACACAGACCTTTTCGAACATATTTTTCTGAGGGTTGTAATCCAAGATCACAATGCGCCCAGAATCACTACCAACAATGAGGAAATCTGTAAAAGTAGCAGACTCTGATACACATACATACGTGTACGATATTTACACGTACAAAATCAGTGATTTTTGAATTTGTTAGCAGATCTAGCAATTTATAATGTGTCGTTCATAAACGTTGTAAAAATGTGTACCCTTAGAGCTCCCAGTGAGTCTAAATGGTATGATGGACCGGATCATCCCAAACACGTCACAAGAGTGGAGGGAGTGAAGTTTTCCTGTATTTGGGTCGGGACGAACAATTTCCAAACTCTTTCCACGACTTAGGACAATTTCTTGCTGCTTACTACCAGCAAAGTTTCCATGAACAGCCTGAGTGATGGTGGACGCCTTTTGCAGGGTGAGTGAGTATAAATGCATGTTGGGGCTAGCAAAGACTAAATCTATGTGCTTGGGTTATCAGATTATCATAACTTCAGGCTTGATCCTCCGGCAGGTAAGGAGAGCATTGATTAGAACACAACGTGGCCACCTGGCTAATCGTAATATTTGAAGCTGTTCGTTTATTTGAAGAAAATTAATAGCTAACCTTTAACCTTTAGATTTGTATTACCAATACGGACACATATACATCATATCAATTTTGATATTCTGCTTGGAACTTAACAACTGAAGATGGCCTACGCTCCTCAGCCTACTCCTCCTAATCAGCAGTTTCTCTGGGGTATATTTCAGAAGTAAGTCTACGCTATAAAGCAAGAAGCAACACATACTTTATGATAATAAATAATTTATTAAGTCTCTGTATAGATTTACCTGCTTGTACTTCTGCTGTGTGATATGTTGCTCATAATTATGTGACTTCAGGGGTAGGAGAGATCGTAGACCATTCTGAACGCGGTAGTAGGCCTTTTTTATATAAGTTTATGGCTTTTGAGTGGGGTGCAGTATGTTTTGCTGATCTGCTTTGCTGCTTCAAACATGTGACCTTGTTTCTCATTGACAGTATAGTACAAAGTTGGTCACGAGTTATATTTAACTTTGTACCCTCTAAAAAGTGACCCAAACCCACCCAACCCGATGAGTCAGCACTTCACAGTAGAACCTCGGTTAGGCCACTCCAAGTGACACTCTGGTTTCTGGTCCTGAAGTTTTTCTAATTGCATGTAGGCGGGCGGCTTTTCTCATTATGTCATTATAAATTTCACCTTATGAACTCATTATTTTGCAAATGAATATCATTATCACACTATTTTGTACCACATGGACCATTCTGCGCATGCGTAGTAGAAATAATGAGATAGAAATCCAAGAATAAAATCTGATGTGGGCGGTGGACCAGAAACCAGAGTATCACTTGGAGTGGCCTTATCCGGAACCTTGGTTATCCGGCTTGGCAGTTTTTTTTTTTAATAATCAGAAAATGGGCGTGTCCCTCAAATGCGCATGCGCGGTGCAGCTGTTACCATGGAGACATGCCTGCTTATCTTCTGCGCATGCGCAGACAACCATGTGGCACTGCTGTTTATCAATAAAGTGGGTATAAAGCAAGAGGACAATAAAGTGGGTGGATCAAGGCGTGGTTTATCTATTCGATTATCCGGCATATTCACTTATCTGGCCTGCTTCTGGAACTGTCCGGATAATCGAGGTTCTACTGTATCACTCTTGCATTTTTGCGTTCATCTCTCTTGCATCCTGTGTCATAGTATATTAAAACTATCATATAAGATAATAGGAGTCAAAGAAAGAAAGGGAAGCTAGGCTAATGAAAGCACTGCGGGTCCTGATGCCTCGGTGGAGGTGTCAAGGCAAACATAATGTAATAAAGCTACTGGTTACCTGAGGCGCGCGTGGGCGGCCACGGGTATAGTAGTCTGTTGGTTTGTTACCCGAGGCCGTGCCGCGGCCAGCGGGTATAGTAGTCTGTTGGTTTGTTTGTCTGTTTGTTTGTTTGTCACGAGAATCTCTACTCACCTGGATGCCATAGCGCTGCGTTTGCAGCATGGATAGCCTTCACACAACAATATCTTGATTTAAATAGTGGCAGATTTTGATGTTAAAGTTTCTTTGTCGAATAAAAGCATAGATTGAAGAGAGAGGGATAGGAAACGGAGTGGTGCACGTGATGATTTTACATTGAATCTGCAGTGGAGCCTCGAAAATTATCCGCGCTACGCCCTATGAACGAGGCTATTAAGCACACTTTTGCCGGGTAACTCCCAAAGCTGTGTTTCCTCGAGACATAATCTCTTTCAGCAACTTAAAACACGCCTAGTCCATGAGCCACGTGTAGTACTTGCTAATGACTGACCACACCCAGTAAAAAGAGACTTTCCAATAAAGTTATATGTTCCCAAGGCTGTTTTAGAGCTATTGGAACATGTAACGTGTAAGCGTGCTGGTTATGACTACTACAATAGGTATAGACCTTGAAATATAAGTGAGTTGCACGGACTAAGCACAGTTACTTGTAGTTTATTATGCACTGAGTGTAGAAATAGATATTGTTGTGATGGCCTCGATTAAACCGCAGCGTAGCGCGGATGTTACTCGAGATACAAACCGTTTCCTATCCCTCTAACTCTTCAATCTATGATAAAAGCGAGCAAAAGCTAAACTTGCCCGTTGGCAGCTGCTAACTACACGCGGCCTTTATTCGAGATACCCTATTTACATTGTGATTTTCCACATGGGTTACTTACAGCTGAAGTGATCCTGTACCAGGAACAATGGAACAGGGTCACTAAGTAGAAAGCTAGAATTATCTACCTCTGCTGACTACGTATTTGCAGCTGAAGTGATCCTGTACCAGGAACTAAAACTGTGACTGGTTGCTGGATCCTATATACTCCAGCCTGACAGGACTCTCTAAGCCTAGCCTACGACTCCAGGCTTCTTTGCTGTGATCCCAGTCCACAGTGCATGTCTCATGTGACATGTACCACTCAATGTTTCAGCATGCCATGCCTCCAGTGTTTAGCTATTGAGTTGCTGTGCTGGTCATATACATGCACTGCATTATCTTTATTATCATGTCACCAGCCGAGGGTTTGCACTTTAGTGCTCTAGTTTGTCTGTTTGTTTGTTTGTTTGTTTGTTTGTAACAAGTATATCTACTCACCTGGATGCCATAGCACTGCGTTTACAGCATAGATAGTCTTCACACAACAATATCTTGGTTTAAATAGTAGCAGATTTTGATGTTAAAGCTTCTTTGTCAAGTAAAAGCGAGCAAAAGCTAAGAAGCTTAAACTTGCCACGTTGCCTTGAGTCAAGGTATGGGATCACTTCAGCTGAAAATACGTAGTCAAGGCTTGATTATGTATTTTCAGCTGAAGTGATCCCGTACTAGAAACAATTGAATAGGGTCAAGAAAGTAGAGTTGTGACTGGTTGTTGACTGACTCTGGATCCTATACGTACTGCAGCCATTATCACTCATCTGGTTTCTTTATTATCATGTCACCAGCTGAGGGTTTGCACTTTAGTGCTCTAGTTATTAGCATTAGCTTGTATCATGATGAACATTTTTGCTTTACTGCAGGCAGAGAATCCAGAATCACAGGGAAAAAACTCAAGAAGTGGGTGCGTAATGATCGACCATGATTGTTGTTAAAAACGATCGATGCCAGAGTCCAAGTCTAAAATTATAGTGACATCAGCAGAGCTTTGCAGCTCTCTTCTCTCACTCTTGCAACCACCAGTAGCTAGCGTTCTAGTGCAGAGCTCACTACTTCTGAAAAGGCTGCAATGGCATTCCAAGTAAACAAAACTAGGCATATCTCGAGAACGAAGCATTATTTTGCAAATCCACGAATTAAAATCCAAGAAAACATGACTAAAAGCCTATAGAAACTCTTACTTGCACTTCATTGATCCTTGAGCAGCTGTAGCAGTCTACACACACACACACACACACAGATAGACAGACAAACACACTACCGTATACCTCGCGTGCGCACTGAGGCATAATAAGTGCAGAAAAAACTCAAAAGTTTGGGGCTGATTGAGTTTCTGGCTCAGTACGACTATACACTGCTCACTTTCTGTCACTGGGTATTGTTAAAACATCATTTTATACTACTCGTATGGCTAACTACTTTTCTCTGTAAGTTTCCGCATATCTTCTCTTCCTTCTCTGTGGACGTAAACTGAGATATTAATTGTGTGACCATGCAACCTCCTTTCACTTGCCTCACATGATTTGCTTGAACATTTGTCCAAGACAGTGGACGTGTGTACAATCGAGGTCTTACAGTGTGCTCATAACTGAATGTAAAAATGTCCACGTTCCATTTCTAATACTTATTTTCCCCGACAGAGTTGATAAAGACAGGAGTGGTGCTATCTCATCTGATGAACTGCAGCAAGCACTATCAAATGGTTTGTCGATTTATACCATAATGGTACTGTAACCTATATGTACATGTATTTATAATTGATTTGTTGAGCTGCGGTGGCCTCCTTCGCAGCCTCTCCTTTTTCTGTTCTTTGTCACAATAGTTCAATACGGGATGAATTAGAGGAACAAAGAAAGAAAGAAGGAAAAGACAAAGAAAAGGAGAGCCTGCCTTGCTAAGTCGCGTGACGATAGACAAGTGAAAATGAACGTGGGCAATCACTAGCTGGGTGGGTAAAAAATTCGTAATTTTCGTGGGCAAGCTGACCTCCACGAAATGTTAATGTAGGCGTGGCTTACCGGAACGTATGAATGCAGTGCAGGCAATGACAAAATCCCGTTTTCGAGTTAAACGAATTTTTTACCCCACGAAAATTACTCGCTAGGAGCCTGACAGAGCAAAAAGCTACAGTATGCCTACGCATTGTGTTAGCGTCCTAGATAGTACGCCAGAATCCAAGTGTGGAGACATCGTAGACGAGGGCTTACCTAGTAAAGACTAAAGATCTAGATATAGATCTCAGTTTTTTCCTGACAGACCCACTTGACTAGTAGATATATTATTATTACAGCAGTAGCTAGTCTACTCTAGTCTTTTCTAGTCTTTCATACTTCCTCTATATACTGACTAAAGGTCTAAGAAGGCTGACTCCACTGTTCATAAAATTATACACTCCAGTACGGATTATGTCCTAGTAAATGCGCTCAAGTAATTGTGTGGGAGGACAGTTATTGAGGTTTTCTCTCGCCCACGCTCATTAAAATTTGTCTACTCAGTAGGGATCGAATCATGCGACTTAGCAAGGCAGGCTCTCCTTTTTCTTTGTAGCTTCTTTCTCTGTTCCTCCAATTTTCTTCTTAATTCTTATTGTGACAAAGAACAGAAAGAGGAGGGCCTGTGAAGGAGGCTAGAGCTGCGGCACTTTTGGTTGGAATTGCTATACATGCACTTGTTTAAATTACAGTGGAACCTTCATAAAACGGACACCATTGGGGAACAGCCTTTTGGCCGTTATAGAGAGGTGGTCTTCCTTGGGAGGTTTCAATTGCCAGCTATGTATGCTCTAGCTATGAGTCATTTCTTGCTGCAAATGAATCTTGGAGCTTTACTAACTGCTTCTTTAGCTCATACAAGCTTTGAAAAGGCTGTAGGAACAAGCTAGCTACAGCTAGGTTTTCAGGATTGTGCAAAATAATGCTATGTCAGCAATAATTTTCTGCTCTAATTCTGGGTGTGGTTGTCCATTCTGGGAGGTTATTTTCCATAGCTTAAAGCTTGTTGGGGACTAGAAAGCTGCTCGTTATACGGAGTAGAGAGGTGGTCGCTCCTGAGAGGTTGCTTTACATTGTAGTTTCAATCTAGTCCTGAGCTTTAGGCTGTTATATAGCGTGTGGTTGCAGTTGTCGTTAATGGGAGGTTCCACTGTACATGTTAATGTTTTGCAAATCCACGAATAGAAAACGTGACTAGATATCGAAGCTATAGAAATACTTTCCACTCCATATTTTGTGCCCAATATCGCTATACATACATACCATCAGGAGTGTATCCATAGATTGATGTGCATGCATTTATGTCTGCATATTCAGTCCAAAGTGATTATTTTACCACATTACAGGTTCCTGGACTACGTTCAACCCAGAAACAGTTCGTTTGATGATAGGTATGTTCGACAAGGACCGTACAGGCACTATCAACTTTCAAGAGTTTGGTTCCTTGTGGAAGTATGTGACAGACTGGCAATCCACTTTCAGAAGTTATGATAAAGATAACTCTGGGGCCATTGATAAGGTCGAGTTGAAAACAGGTATATACGGAGTGCGGTATTGTTCATTGTGTACATTTACATGTAAAATTGTTACAGGTGTTCTATAATTATTTTACTCTCTGAATAAAATATATGCTAGCTAGGTTAGGTGTACTCTGAGAAATAAGCATTGACGAGGTCCACATGTACATAGCAGCAAAAAGAAAAGAGTGGTTGTAAAACAATGTAGATAATTATAATTATACGTTTCTTATAGCGAACTTTATCTGTGTTGTAATCTTTGATCTTTTCAGCTCTGACTAACTTTGGGTACCGCCTTTCTGACCGGTTCTATGACCTGCTTATCAGGAAATTCGACCGGAGCGGAAGAGGCAATGTGGCTTTTGATGATTTCATCCAATGCTGTGCCGTTATTCAGGTAGAGTCCAATGCATTTCATGTACAGGATGAGCTGATATTATTCATGTTATTTGTGCTCTTCTATATCTGGTAATTTTATTTATTCTACTGTATTATACAGACCCTAACCAACTCATTCAAGGCGTATGACACTAACAGGAATGGATGGATTTCTATCAACTATGAACAGTTTCTCACTTTGGTGTTCAGTCTCAAAGCATGAACAAATTAATTATATAAAGTTATTTTTAAAGGACAATCTTAGAATAGTTGCATGATCACTATAATTGTATGTTTAGGACTGGCAATGCTATTTAAAGCATCTGTACATCTAGCTTTGAAAAGTCTATTTCTTCAACGGAAACCTGCATAAAAAGTAATTATAGGTACAATAATAATATTGAACATTATTCCTACTTCGTTTCTTTTTCTTGGAAGTTCGTTTACTCTTACTTTTCTTCTTTGGTGGGTACTCCCCAAACTGCAATTGACAACAGTTTTACATTATTAAATTTTTTATGTCTAAAATTATATATAATTATTATACATGTATAGCTCTTACATCTTGAGTGATGGATTTCAACTCTGAAAATTCAGCTAAATCGTCCAGCTCTTGTCGGTTGCTACGACCTGTGTCATGTGACTTCCTTTTGCGAGATAACCTCATCATATTATTCTCTTCAAACCTACAGAAACAGCAAAAAAGACAGATTGAGTGTCATACCGTATAATATACAGTGGAACCTCTAAAACGGACACCATTGGGGAATAGCCTTTTGGCCGTTATAGAGAAGTGGTCTTCCTTGGGAGGTTTCAGCTATGTATGCTCTACGAGTCATTTCTTGCTACAATTAATTGGAGCTTTGCTAACTGCTTCTTTATAGCTCATACAAGCTACAGCTAGGTTTTCACGATTGTGCAAAATAATGCTATCTCAGCAATAATTTTCCAGAGCTGATTTTGCGATTTTATTGTTGCGAATTGTTTGATGCTCGCAAAACGTTCTAGTAATACGGTAAAAAATGGACTTGAGTTTGCATGCAAGCATATTGTGTGTTCCTTATAATTATACTATGCTCACAACACTATAATTATAGTAACTAAAACACTATATTCCATAGTTATAAGGAATTAATGCTCTATGTACTGGTGTGTACGTTGCAAAGATTAACTCCAGTTCAAACAAGTTAAAAAAACATAAGTATTAATTTTTATGGGAAGAAGTATAATTATAGATTTGGGTAAAATAGAGGATCTGCATTTTCTCTTGCATGAACTAATTTGCCTTTTCTGCATGCTTTGCTCATGAGCGCTATATACGCCTTTTATGTAATTTAATTAACGTTGATCTAATCCTGGTACGCATGCCATCAGTGACCAGCTAGGGAATCAATTATTTTCTCTGACACCGGTATAAAATCATTTACTAAAGTCGTAATTACTAACTAACCATAATGGTAACACGTACGTATGCATGCTGTGCCATACACAAAAATATGTCTTACATACCGCTCCAAGTCTTTTTCTCTAGCAAGTTCTCTTCGTTTTTGAAGTCCACCAACTACCATAGATGTCTGCAGATATGAGAAAAGCCATACAATATGAAAGCGGGTGCTGATGCACCTCGGTGGAGGTGCCAAAGCTAAATAACATAATATTATAAAGCTACTAATTAATAATGATTTAGAAGCTCTCAGCCACTTGTAGTACCCTCGCTACGCTCTGGATACTAAATCAGTGCCTTAGGGCTTCTAAATCACATGGACAACGGCCGACAAAACAGTCATTTAGATACTACAGTCTACACAAATACACTACCGTATACCTCGCTTGCGCATGCGCACCGAGGTGTAATTAATACATGTACGTAATTCAAGTATGTGATTGAATCCACAAACCTTCACTTCACTTGGCATATCTAGTACTTCTTCCTTAAGCTCCTCAATTAGAGCTGTTTGATTTCTGTTTTTCTTTTCCCGCCTGCCTGGATTCTCATCATAGGGAGTAGACACCACTTTTGGAGGCATGTAGAGTTTAGGATTTGAGGTTGGTCGTTCTTCATCACTGCTCTCACTCTCGTCAACTTTAGACACCAGATTGGAAGGGTTGGGTTTAAAGCGTAGAGGATCACTAGCAGACGCTGGAGTAGGTATCAATAGTAATACGTACATATTAATTATTGCGTCATACCCATTCCAGTTGTTGCTGTTCGCACGAGTTTTTCCATTTGATACTTGAGTTTTTGATCCAAAGGTCGAATTTTTTCTAGTACCTTATACAGACAAGGAGGTAGAAGTAGTTTTGTTTATTATAACAACATAGAACAGAAGTGCATGTACTCACTGTTCGGATCTCCACTATCCTATGTAAGGGAGGAGTGCAATTAATTGATTGTCCATTCAGTTTCATCATCACCACTTGCACAATGTTGACCAGGTAACTGCAGGTATAAAAATTTAAAACTAGTGACTACCTGCAAGTGTAAAAACCAGCCGGTGGTAAAGTGGGTACAATTCAACATTCATAGGTGGCACTCGATTTTAATATTGGGATGGTGTGGGTACCGTAATTCGACCTATTAGTAAGTTATACCTCAGTAATAACTGAAACTTCAATTCTAGCAGGCTAATACCAGCCTCAGGCTTGTGACCTCCAGTCAGAGCATGTGCTCTTATCTTGGCTACGTGCTCTCTGACGGCCTTCACCCTGTCTGTGATTTCACTCAACAACTGGTGTCCCTTTGGAAGATCTTGGGCCAACATCTATAAAATCATTATTATAGTGAGCCAATTAAAGGGTCTTATTTATTATACCTTGACACCTAGTGTCTCCATTTCCAACTTTGAGACTCCTATATAGACAAGATCTACACGTGTTTCACTATTAACTGAGACGATCAATAGACTAGAGATCTACTATAATCACTTTACGATCACAGTATACATGTAGTACACCTTTAAATTTTATTACTGAGCGCGCAGGATGCCTCGTTTGGATTCAGACATCAAATTGGATTTCAAGGATGTCCTATTCCGACCAAAGAGAAGCACCCTTAGGAGTAGAGCTGATGTAAGCTCATTAATAAAATAATAAGAGTTAGGTAACGTGCAACAAGATGTCATGTATTGTCATGATGTATTCTGTATACTGTATGTCTACCATGCATGTACCAGTACCATGTACCAGTAGGTATACAGTGATCTTGATCTTTTATTTTGTGTGCATGCTGCAGGTGGACCTATGCCGTGAATTTGTGTTCCGAAATTCAAAGCAGCATTATAATGGTGTTCCAGTGATGGCCTCCAACATGGACACAGTAGGCACTTTTGAAATGGCTCTTGCCCTTGGGCAGGTGCGTCCAAAACTATGAAGCGCCATAGAGGACAAAATTCATGTCTAAGAATTGTACATCATCGACCTTGTTCATTTGATGTTTGATGTCGATGTCGATGATCGAAGTCGTGATAATTGATGTGGTAATGGTCGATGCGTTGTAATAATGAAAGTGGATGTGATGATTGATGTGGTATTGGTCAATGCGTTGGGTGATGATTGGAAAGTGATGAGATACACATCGGATACTGATAACAGATGTTGTTGTTGTAAGCTTGAACTGGCATTCTGAGAAGAGATAGACCTACCAATAGATGGGCGTGGCCCGCCTTCAAAAGGGCTCAGCGCCTATATATCTAACATGTATCGTGGTACTAAAATAATATGAATATCATTAATATTAGCCGCGCCTCTAACCGCAAGCAGAGCTCAGCTTGCTGCAGAGAAGCAAGGAAGCATTACGTAAAGGGATATACAACTGGATTGGTGTTGCATGATTTTTTGCAACAGAAAGAATGCATAGCGCATGCTAGATAGGACTGAAACTCGTCTCCCCACACCCATTTATTGCTTTCCTTGCATCTTTTGTTGGTCTATCTCTTGTTCGAGCTAGCTAGCTTACAACAACATTAACATCTGTTATCAGTATCCGATGTAGCCTCGAATCCAGGCCGATTAAAATACGTAATCGGCCTGGTCTCGAGGCTATGTCCGATGTATCCCATCACTTTGTACATCGATCATCACCAATTAAATATCGACCATTACCACATTAATTATCACGACTTCGATCATCGACATCGACATCAAACATCAAATGAACAAGGTCGATGATGTACAATTCTTAGACATGAATTTTGTCCTCTATGGCGCTCCATACAAAACTATAATGCGTGCATGGAAATTAAGGTTCTTCAATGCCATGATGTTTCATGCAATGTTCTGCAGTTTGATGTTTTCACCTGCATCCACAAGCACTACTCTCCTGAAGAATGGGCCAAATTTGCTGATGAAAATCCAACTATTTTGAAGAATGTAGCTGTGAGTAGTGGCAGTGGGGATGTCGACTATACGAAACTGAGCGCGATTATTAAGGCTGTTCCTTCCGTCCAGTACATCTGTCTAGATGTCGCTAATGGATACTCGGAGCACTTCGTAGACTTTGTGCGGAGAACACGCAAGGATTTTCCCAACCACACGATCATTGTAAGTACAGTGCTGTACGAACTGGATGTCCACTTTTAATTATACAGAGCTCTAGCTCTAGCATTTATAATTATTCACACTTGAGCCCTAATTACCGAGTGTCACTGTGGCGAGTGAATTATGTGCAGTACAATTGTACAAGTCGTGTGAGCTACAGTGTAGATCCCTTCACTAAATGATTTCTATGCACACTCTCAAGAGACCATAATAAGATCTATAGTATCGAACTAAGCATTACCTGCATCAAATGTATTCCGGAAAGTAACGGGACTTCCTGCTTGGTAACTGACCAATCCGAGCGCCTGGAGCCTCCACTTACCTTGAGGCAGCAACATTATTATTGATCACGCGTTTCATACAGGAAGTTACCTTACTTTCCGAATACATCTGATGCACAGTATAATTGTTACCAGTACTAATTTATGCGAATTGATCAACCCTCGCAAAGTTCGATGCTCATTTGTTTTGCGAGCATCGAACTTTGCGATGGTGTAATACAGTAGCATATAATTATTTGACAACAAAAATAGTTTGGCGATTTGGCCAAACTATTTTTGCAGCTACCAATAGCTATCATTCTAGTGCAGATCGAGCTAACTACTTAGAGTAGCAACACTAGCTCCGTGGACAAGTTTTGCTACGCACTGTTCTGAAAAGGCTGCGATGGCATTCCAAATAGGCATAACTCAAGAATCAAACAATTAAAATCCTTGACAAGCCTATAGAAACTCTTACTTGCACTCCTTGAGCAGCTGTAGCAGTCTCTACACAGACAGACAGACAGACAGGCACATACACACACACACACAAACACACTACCGTTTACTTCATTCGTCAAATATAATGCTCGCCAAGCTACTAGTATATTCGCTATACCGTAATCACTTATCTTGTTTAGATGTGTGCATGCGTACAATCATAATTATACCTACTTGCAGTATAATGTCGTGGATGTTCATTACAGCTCTTTGGGCTCTCCCCATTTTTTAGGCTGGTAATGTAGTGACTGGAGAAATGGTGGAGGAGCTTATCCTTAGTGGAGCTGATATCATCAAAGTGGGAATAGGACCTGGTAAGGCTCAGACATTTCGATACGTACATGCAAGTGCAAGTGAAATTTTATCATGAAACTGAATACCCTACATTGTATGGATGCTTCTTTTTGTATACTAATTACGAAATTTCTGATTGGTGATTGAATAAAATAGCCTAGGTGGCCCTGCTGTAATTTGTATTTGTATGTCAAAACACATTCAGGCTTGCACAGTGCCACTCATGTATCTTTAAGTATTCACTTTTTTAGCATGTAAGTACATGTACACGTACTGTAGTTCAACCCATCACACCTTCTACGTTTGCCAGTGTATACTTACATGTAGGTTCAGTGTGCACTACCAGAAAAAAGACTGGAGTTGGTTATCCCCAATTGAGTGCAGTCATAGAGTGTGCTGATGCTGCACATGGTCTCGGTGGACATATCATTTCCGTATGTGTTTATTTTGTGTTCACAGTACGGAAAAATGTAAAGAGTTTGTTTGCAAGCCCTGCCTAGTTAGTAAACCATTCAAAAGCAGAAGGCATATATAATATCACTATAAAATTATATAGACAGAGGCTAGTTTTAATGCAGATTCAGCAAAACCATGCATGCTAACCCTAACCCTAACCCATGACATGGCCACATGCCTTTAGACGCACACTTGTTGTACCTCGTCTTTTACACACACACATATTTTGTAGGATGGGGGTTGTACTTGTCCTGGAGATGTCTCTAAAGCATTTGGTGAGTGAAAACGGCACACATTGATATGAGTGTGGAGAATTCTAACATGATCTACATGTATTGTCTGTACAGTACATTGAACCTCGTACACCGTGGTTCCAGAGGTAGGCCAAATAACGGAATATGCCGATATACACGCCTTAAAATTTAGTGCGCGGGGTCGTCTGCGCACACGAACGTATGCCTCTATGATAACACCTGTAAATGGTGCATATATCCATTAAAGGGGGACGCCCATTTTCTGATTATTAATCCCTGTTGTAGAGAAATTTGCCAAGCCGGTTGGTTAATCGAGGTTCTACTTTATAAGCAAATGGCCAGTAGATTGTATATAATTATGTGCCCCTCACTACGTTATTGGTGCATATAGGTGCTGGGGCCGACTTTGTGATGTTGGGCGGTATGTTTGCTGGCCATGATCAAAGTGGGGGAGAGATAGTTGAAAAAGATGGTAAGAAATTCAAGACATTTTATGGAATGAGCTCATCCACTGCCATGAAGAAGTACCACGGTGGAGTCAAAGAATATCGGTAAGGCCTCACAATACAGCTAGTGCATGCGTTATTTCTGTGTATAATTGTAGCTTTCTCAACTTGAACTCAAGGTATTATTATGCCTCAGTGCCATCATTGTCTGAGTGTGTTCGTGTGTGTCTGTGTATTTTTGCTGTATATATATATAATTATAACTACTGAGCGATTGATATTAAATTCTGGATTGCAAAATTATGGCTAGTTTTTTTTTTTACTTTTTGAAGGCCTAGCTCTCTTCAAATAGAAAAATCTGTTCATAGAGTGCATGTAGCTACTCTACTTAATAGTTTGTATAGCTAGTATCTATGCAAAGACACTTTACCCATGCAGTCTAACATTCTAACAACATTTATATAGGAGTTTCTTAATTGCATCTCCACCAGGAAAGTACCTTGAAACGACTGTCATAATTGTTACTTCATGTTCTTGATGTTCTAACACTGCCAACCACTCTCTGGAAAGTAGTGCAAGCAGATCTGGGGATCCTTGTTATAATTATATATTTGTAACATAGGCAGCAGGTCTTGCCAGGCATCTCTTCACCATGTTTTATCTTAATTATTTTATCGTTTACAAACTCGACGTATTACTGTCTGGTTGTACAGTATGTTGCTTAAACAGATACACATACATATATAATCTATATAAATGAGCTCTACCTGGTAAAAGCGCGTGCAGTGCAATTTTACATTGACTGCTGAGTGAAGTGGTCTTTCTAGAGCAGGCCAGTCGTGACATCACGGTAATCCTTGCCATAGTTGTATGCGCAACTAGTCTATTGTCACTAATTATAATGATACCATACATTGGTATTTTGCAGTGCATCTGAGGGCAAAACAGTGGAGGTGGAATATCGTGGAGACGTTAATAGCACCATACAGGACATCCTGGGTGGTGTGAGATCTACTTGTACTTACGTCGGTGCCCAGAAACTCAAAGAGCTCAGTCGAAGGACCACCTTTATTCGTGTTACTCAGCAGATTAACCAAATATTTAATTAAGTAGGTGTATGCAACATGATATAAATTCTAACTATTTGAAAATGTATGTATGATTATTATTATTGTCCATAGGTGCAGTGGATGATCACAGTTTGCATAAATTAATGTGTTCGTCTGAGGATAAATGATGCGATATGTACATAATTATGTTGTGA
Organism: Halichondria panicea; assembly: GCF_963675165.1. Classification (NCBI taxonomy): domain Eukaryota; kingdom Metazoa; phylum Porifera; class Demospongiae; order Suberitida; family Halichondriidae; genus Halichondria; species Halichondria panicea. The sequence continues at coordinate 3,103,130 of NC_087388.1, forward strand.
AAGATACCTGTTGTGGATATACGTGTTTTTACACATAGACATAATTATAGACTGATGGGTACTATAGTTTGATACTGCATGTGATGCATGGACAGACTATACCAATGGACAGACTATTATACTGTATTGCTTTCTTTTAATCTTCTATTACCAGAGCTATAATTATGGTAGCCAGTTAAGGCACAGCTGAAAATTAATACCGTATAGCGCGAAATTTTCGTGGGTTAGAATTCTACACGAAAATTGTTCTTTAATTAGAATTACCTGCTATCATGCAAATATTTAAAGGCGTGGCTTCCGATAAGCAGTCATTCCACGAACATTGTGCAACAAAATGGCGTTTAGAGGCCAATCCACGAAATATAGTGCCTCGAAAATTTCGCCTATACGGTATTGGAAAGCTCGTATTGTTATGAGCGAAGGACATGATTTCTGAGATACAAAAAGCGTCACAGCTATTTTATAGCTAGGGTGTAAATGTCTTTCAGTAAGGCACTAGATTGCTTAAACTAAAACATTTTGCTGATGTATAGGTTTAAATTATCACACTCTTACAGAAATTTTTTTTCAATAATTATACTGCTACGTCAACAATAATATTATTCGCAAAATTCTTCAATTAAGGTTTGAGGTCAATTTGCAAAAACTTCAAAATTCAATGCCTCGAAAATAACATATCACTGTCGACAACTAGCCTCCTTCACTGGTGTGATAAAGTGCGGCCTGGGATCAAGGCTATAATTATTTTGACTCAGGTGTTAAGATTGTACTTGCCAAAAATAACTATTGTACACGAGTTAAAATAATTATGTGAAATATTAATTGCTAAACGTGTACACGCAAACCCACTGCCAATCCTAACTAGTTTTCAATTTTACTTATTAATCCGAAGTCAGTCTATAAGGAAAGGTGCAGCACATTATGCAATCAGTTTACGCAAGTTTACATAGAACTTGGTACACCAAATGTATAGCTACGTAGGTACATAATATAATTATAGGACAAACTTTTTAGTAAAATTTTCAGCTAAATAATGTACATTCAACCATAGATTGAAGACTAACTATTCAATCTATGATTCAACTAAAACTACACATAATTCATTACATGTTGTAGTTTTACAATTATGTTTACGTGAATCCCCCATGGGACTGATGAAGATGACCGTAGCACTCTCCTGAGCTGCTAAAAAAGGCAAGGCAGTGCCAACAAATGTGCGACTTGCAACTTCTACAAGCCACGTGAGCACATCCTCCATACTTCTCGATTGGAGTGTTGCACTTAGGACAAAGCTTCCTGTTTTCTGCATCGTCCTGCAACCAAGAAGTCAATCCTTCATCAGGATTACCAGAAGATTCATTTTGTGCACAGGTAAGGCCACAATGGAAAGGTTGGTGACAGTTGGTGCAGGTCAGTACACCACAGTGATTGCACAAAAAACACTGCCCCTCTTCTGTGACAGTATAAACCATACCACAATCTGGGGTGGGGCAATTGTGCACCTGATCGTTGTTTGCTGTTATGTATGCACGGACAGACTCTGTAATTACTGTCTGTAGATTCAATTTTCCCTTTGATTTGAGATTTTCAAAGTCTTGCCATACAAATGGACGAGAACATCCTTCAGCAGCACATTGGATTGGAATTGTGATTGTATTTGGTGTAAGCTGTGCTTCTACGCACTCACAGTGGTACGCATGTCCACAGTCCTCAAGTCTATATACACTTTCCGTGTCATCGATTAGAGTGTAGCAAGCACAGCACATAACATCACCAGCAAGGGAATGAACAATCGGAGTATTGGTGGAATTTTCTTCACAAAATTGCTCAATAATATCCGTAAGCACTTTGTATCCGGTATCAGAGGCAAAAAGAATTAGTATCTGTTTGCGAATGTCAACTCTAACCATTTCAATTCCGGACTGTGTCATAAGCAATCTTAAATCAATTCCGAATGTAGTTATAAGGAATTTTAAAAGTCCAGGAGGTCTTCCAGTTTTCTTCAACTCAATTTCATAATAACTTATCCCAATTCCAAAAGAAAGAGATTTGTCAAATTCTGCCTTAGCTTTTGTAATGTTTTCTTTTATACCATACATTTTAATACATTTGAGTCGAAAATCCCTACGAATAACAGTTAAGCTGATCTCCTCAATTTTCTTTATGTCTTCTTCACATCTTTTTGATCTCATGTACTCAAAACGAAGTTGGTCCGAGCATTCTATCACATCTGGCTGTAGAACAGAGTTCAATGCTTTTAAAGCTGCAACGAATTCAGTTGGATTACTTGATTCGACCTTTACAATTACAACGTCTCCTTTCTTGGAGTTGGTTACCTTTACGGACCTATAGTCAGCTTTGACATTTTCAGTTGCTTCGTACACCGATTTCTGAACAGCTGCGTACAGTGTTGGGGAGAATTTAATGCTTGACGAAAGAAAACGATGGATTTTGATTGGCTTGTAGTTAATGCGAGCATTATTTAATGTATCTATTGCTGTCATTCCTTCATCAATGCTTGTAAAATTCACAAAGGCTACAAAAAACTTGTGATAATTTTCAGGCATTAGAAGTTTGAGGTTAAACTTTTCTTTAGCAATGGGACCCATAAGACTGTGTAGAGTCTCTTGCAGCAGTTCATGCTCTTCTTCGGTAGTTTCAAATACTTTTGTGTAAGCAAATATCACATCATAACTGCCTCTAGGGTAGCCTAGTGGGGTCAAAATTATATCAAACTCATTTCGGATTGCTTCTTCAGGAATTTGAGGGGGTACATTTGATGTGTAAATATGGCATTCATTATGCTTTGATATTCGGAATCGCAATACCACACCAGCAATGGCAGCACCATGGTCGGAAAGATGAGTAAAGATTGTAGTTATATGAGGTGTTCGGAAATCAAGATTCACAAAGTTTTTGCGGTCTCTTCTGTTCCACTCCATCTTTATAGTAAGATAAGATACATTAAACCGATCTTTTTTTCTTGGGAGAATCGGCTGGATACAAACTCCAGTTGGGGTCGTTAGTTTACTTGCTTTTTCGGCATCATTAGAATCATAGAAAGTCACGAATAAGCGCCTTTCTTTTGTGAAAACCTGTTTCTGGATGGCGCCACAACCGCTAAGCGTTTTTGTGAGCTCTTCATTCCAATTACCAGTTACAGGCCCCTTAGCAACCAAACAGCGATATTGATGAGGCATCAGAATTTTAACAGTAACGCCTCCACTTCCAACAAGCACTCTGACATTGTCACCATCTGCGGTTACACCAGCCTCAGAACAGAACATATTTAGCTCAAGTTTGATGTGACTTATATAGTGCTCCAGGTGTTTCTGCACCAGTTTACGAAAACTGTTTTGTACAAAGACTTTCAGAGTACCATTCTTCTGACTAGCATCAATCTGAACTCGATTCAGGGAAGTAAATGTAGGATGATCAAAGAGAGACCTTTGGTTGTGAACAACAGTGTCAAGTACATATGTTCCAAGGTGCTCAACAACAAATGGTGATACTTCTAAGTTTGTAAACTGCTCACATTTCATGGGGTGATGTCGTATCAGTCCAGACTCAAGTGCTTCTTCCACCCACTCTTCTCTTACTGGCAAAACTTGAAGGAGAAAATGCTGAGAGGTTCTTAAAGTTTTTTCATAAATGAGAAACTTGGGCTGGATATTCAGTTTACACAAAGAAGATCCTGGGAAAATGACAAGCTTCTCGTCTGGAAGGTTTGGATTAAAGTAACCAACTTTCTCATGCCCAAGAAACACACATAGATTGTTTGCAAATGATTTAAAGAAGAGTTTAGCTACCTTGTCTATTGCCCTTTCGAAAGATAAGGTGCTTGTAGCAATTGGTACTTTTAGCTGTTTCTTGACTATCACAGTGAGATCTTTGATCGTTTCGTCTACGATACGCATGCTCTTTGCATTAATACTGTTTTTCACACACCAAGCATTGCGCTCTTGACGAGAATTAGATACCCATTGGCAATAGGCATTGAAATCAGTTAGCTGGTCGCCTTCAGGGACGCAAAATGTGCTCTTCAACAAATCACTTTGCTCCTTATTCTGATCCGTTCCACCTCGAAAGAAAATAGTGCTAGCTAGGGAGGAAATAGCTGCCATGGCAATTGCTTCTGACCCAGCTTTCTCAACAAATCCATCTAGTATAATCTTTGCTAGTCTTGGATCAACAGGGAGTGCAGCCATTGATCTGCCAATATTTGTGAGCCTGCCGTTACACACAGCACCAAGGAACTCTAGAGTTTCAACAGCATATATCAGAGCAGCTTCTTCCGGCTTTTCAATGAAGTCAAAACCGAGTACATCTGTGATTCCAAGTTCATGCAACTTAAGAACTGTGCCAGCCAGTGACACTCGTAGTATTTCAGGAACCATTCTTTCTGACATATTCTTGTATGTGTCCTCCGAGTAAAGACGGTAACACTTTCCCGCACTTGTTCGTCCTGCTCGACCTTTTCTCTGTTCAGCGGAGCTCTTACTAATATCTCGAACTTCAAGAGAGTTCATGTTCTTCTTCGCATCAAAGCATAGTTCCTTGACAACACCGGAATCCACAATGTATTTTACTCCAAGAATGGTAATCGATGTTTCAGCCACATTAGTGGAAAAAATAATTTTTCTTTGAGGATAGTCCTTGAAAACTTTCTGCTGATCTTCTGGTTGCAGCTTACCGTGTAGAGGCAGAATACAAGCTGTGTTTTTAGTACGCATTTCCAATGTCTGGCAAGCACGTTCGACTTCACCAGGGGAGGTAAGAAAGACAAGGATATCACCTGGGGGTAGGAGTTGGTAGATAATATGCTCGAGATTTTACCTATTATTTTTTATGCTCAGGTTCTTTTTAAATTGCCTACAAATCGCCTTATTCCCACATTCCTCCAAAGTACAACACAAACCACACCCCATGTTGTCACATCAAAATGGCCACATGCACGACTCTATCTCTTAATAACATTATGATATAGAATGCCAAGGAGATAATTATCCACCAGTATTTCTACAAAGTAATGACAAATTGTTTATACTAAGACCTAAACCTGCCTATATTCCCATAATTGTTAAAGGTGCCCATCATGCCAGCATAATTCTCACCAAAAACATGTGCATACTATGCTCAAGCATTATCTACCAACCCTACCTGGGGGTTCATTCTTGTGCAGTGTATCGGCATAATCTATTGCTCCAGCAACATACACAGGCATCCCTCTTTGCGAGTTCTGACTGGTTGTGATAGGGCAGTACGTCACATCTACAGGAAATAATCGACCTGGCACAGTCTTTACTGGACAATCCTGGCCGAAGTACTGCACAAAATTCTTTGGGTCAATAGTAGCTGATGTGATGACTACTCTAAGGTCTGGGCGTGTTGGAAGACAACGCTTGATGAACGCTAGTAACACATCAGTGTTCAGGTTCCTCTCGTGAGCTTCATCCACTATCAGGCAAGAGTACTTGGAAAATGTTGGATCTTCAACACACTCATTTAGTAAAGTGTGATCAGTTACGTATAGCATGTCAGTATCCTCTGAATAGTTACCATGGATGCCTGTTTTGTATCCAACAATTGTTCCAAGAGAGGCAAACATTTCTGAGCTAACATACTTAGCAAGAGAGATAGCAGCCACCTTTCTCGGCTGTGTGCACACAATAACACCTGCACTTGCAAAGCCATCCTCATAAATGTACTGAACAAGCTGTGTGCTTTTTCCAGAGCCAGTTTCTGCCGTTAGAATGCTAACCTGGTTATTTCTGATAATTTCCATTATCTGCTGTCGATGTGAGTATATCGGAAGTCCTTTATTATACCTCAAGCATTCACACTTTAATCTCCTTTCAAATAGTTCTGGAGGAGGAGATGGTAAGCTATAGCTGCGAGCAAATTCACACAATTTTTCACAGGCTGTGTTAAACTCAAATTGTCTGCACTGAATCTCTGACATCTCAAGTGCTATTGATGTCTTTTTCTCTTGCAATGTTTGAAATAAAGTTAATGAGCATTTTTTCGGAATCAGAATCTGAGTTTGCTCCTGTTTGAGCTGAGAAATTCGTTCTTTGCATTTTGTTCCAGTGCTTTCTTGCTCATACTTGATTCTAAGTAATAGATTGTCAACAGACGAACACTTCTGATCATATTCAGGCTTGTTGGAAGCTGCAGAGTTAATACGTGCAACGCTCTTGTGCCTTTTCTTTTTCTGTGGTATGTCTTTTCCATCAACAATGACAGACTTCAATACTTTCTGTGACACTTGATGTGCAAGTTGTTGATCAGTTGGTGTATTGGAGGGACGTTTTTTCTTTTTCTGTGGTAAGTCACTTCCATCAACAATGACAGGCTTCAATACTTTCTGTGACACTTGATGTGCAAGTTGTTGATCAGTTGGTGTATTCGAGGGTTGTTTTTTCTTTTTCTGTGGTAAGTCACTTCCATCAACAATGACAGGCTTCTGTGACACTTGATGTGCAAGTTGTTGATCAGTTGGAATATTCGAGGGTTGTTTTTTCTTTTTCTGTGGTAAGTCAGTTCCATCAACAACGACAGGCTTCTGTGATACTTGATGTGCAAGTTGTTGATCAGTTGGTGTATTTGAAGGTTGTTTTAACAGTTCTTTCTTTTTCTGTG